>NC_142289.1:18028096-18266096 GCF_965620075.1 Prunus avium | reverse complement strand
GACACCAGCCACTCCAATTAGGAACGAACTGCCGTTGAACTTGAATTGTCCAATTTCTCACACCTATTGATTTCGGATCGAACCCCAAACTTGGGCAACATCATAATATGGTGGGAGGAGTCATTTGGTGAGTTTTGAGTGAAATCCAATCGCTAGAAGTGTGGAATACACCAACCACTCCAATTAGGAACAAACTGCCGTTGAACTTGAATTGTCCAATTTCGAACACCAATTGATTTCGGATCGAGCCCAAAACTTGGGCAACATCATAATATGGTGGGAGGAGTCATTTGGTGAGTTTTGAGTGAAATCCAATCGCTAGAAGTACGGAATACACCAACCACTCCAATTTGGAACGAACTGCCGTTGAACTTGAATTGTAAAATTTGGAACACCTATTGATTTCGGATCGAGCCCAAAACTTGGGCAACATCATAATATGGTGGGAGGAGTCATTTGCTGAGTTTTGAGTGAAATCCAATCGCTAGAAGTATGGAATACAAAAACCACTCCACTTAGGAACGAACTACCGTTGAACTTGAATTGTCCAATATCTCACACCTATTGATTTCGGATCGAGCCCAAAACTTGGGCAACATCATAATATGGTGGGAGGAGTCATTTGGTGAGTTTTGAGTGAAATCCAATCGCTAGAAGTATGGAATACACCAACCACTCCAATTAGGAACGAACTGCCGTTGAACTTGAATTGTCCAATTTCTCACACCTATTGATTTCTGATTGAGCCCAAAACTTGGGCAACAGCATAATATGGTGGGAGGTGTCATTTGGTGAGTTTTGAGAGAAATCCAATCGCTAGAAGTATGGAATACAAAAACCACTCCAATTAGGAACGAGCTGCCGTTGAACTTGAATTGTCAAATTGCACACACCTATTGATTTCGGATCGAGCCCCAAACTTGGGCAACAACATAATATGGTGGGACAAGTCATTTGGTGGGTTTTGAGTGAAATCCAATCGCTAGAAGTCTGGAATACACCAACCACTCGACTTAGGAACGAAATGCCGTTGAAATTGAATTGACCAATTTCTCACACCTATTGATTTCGGATCGAGCCCAAAACTTGGGCAACATCATAATATGGTGGGAGGAGTCAATTGGCGAGTTTTGAGTGAAATCCAATCGATAGAAGTATGGAATACACCAACCACTCCAATTAGGAACGAACTGCGGTTGAACTTGAATTCTCCAATTTCTCACACCTATTGATTTCGGATCGAGCCCCAAACTTGGGCAACATCATAATATGGTGGGAGGAGTCATTTGGTGAGTTTTGAGTGAAATCCAATCGCTAGAAGTATGGAATACACCAACCACTCCAATTAGGAACGAAATGCCGTTGAAATTGAATTGACCAATTTCTCACACCAATTGATTTCGGATCGATCCCAAAACTTGGGCAACATCATAACATGGTGGGAGGAGTCATTTGGGGAGTTTTGAGTGAAATCCAAACGCTAGAAGTATGGAATACACCAACCACTCCAATTAGGAACGAACTGTCGTTGAACTTGAATTGTCCAATTTCGAACACCTATTGATTTCGGATCGAGCCCAAAACTTGGGCAACATCATAATATGGTGGGAGGAGTCATTTGGTGAGTTTTGAGGGAAATCCAATCGCTAGAAGTATGGAATACACCAACCACTCCAATTAGGAACGAACTGCCGTTGAACTTGAATTGTCCATTTTCTCACACCTATTGATTTCGGATCGAGCCCAAAACTTGGGCAACATCATAATATGGTGGGAGGAGTCATTTGGTGCGTTTTGAGTGAAATCCAATCGCTAGAAGTTTGGAATAGACCAACCACTCCAATTAGGAACAAACTGTCGTTGAACTTGAATTGTCCAATTTGGAACACCTATTGATTTCGGATCGAGCCCAAAACTTGGGCAACATCTTAATATGGAGGGAGGAGTCATTTTGTGAGTGTTGATTGAAATCCAATCGCTAGAAGTATGGAATACACCAACCACTCCAATTAGGAACGAACTGCCGTTGAACTTGAATTGTCCAATTTCTCACACCTATTGATTTCGGATCGATCCCAAAACTTGGGCAACATCATAACATGGTGGGAGGAGTCATTTGGTGAGTTTTGAGTGAAATCCAATCGCTAGAAGTATGGAATACACCAACCACTCCAATTAGGAACGAAATGCCGTTGAAATTGAATTGACCAATTTCTCACACCAATTGATTTCGGATCGATCCCAAAACTTGGGCAACATCATAACATGGTGGGAGGAGTCATTTGGGGAGTTTTGAGTGAAATCCAAACGCTAGAAGTATGGAATACACCAACCACTCCAATTAGGAACGAACTGTCGTTGAACTTGAATTGTCCAATTTCGAACACCTATTGATTTCGGATCGAGCCCAAAACTTGGGCAACATCATAATATGGTGGGAGGAGTCATTTGGTGAGTTTTGAGGGAAATCCAATCGCTAGAAGTATGGAATACACCAACCACTCCAATTAGGAACGAACTGCCGTTGAACTTGAATTGTCCATTTTCTCACACCTATTGATTTCGGATCGAGCCCAAAACTTGGGCAACATCATAATATGGTGGGAGGAGTCATTTGGTGCGTTTTGAGTGAAATCCAATCGCTAGAAGTTTGGAATAGACCAACCACTCCAATTAGGAACAAACTGTCGTTGAACTTGAATTGTCCAATTTGCAACACCTATTGATTTCGGATCGAGCCCAAAACTTGGGCAACATCTTAATATGGAGGGAGGAGTCATTTTGTGAGTGTTGATTGAAATCCAATCGCTAGAAGTATGGAATACACCAACCACTCCAATTAGGAACGAACTGCCGTTGAACTTGAATTGTCCAATTTCTCACACCTATTGATTTCGGATCGATCCCAAAACTTGGGCAACATCATAACATGGTGGGAGGAGTCATTTGGTGAGTTTTGAGTGAAATCCAAACGCTAGAAGTATGGAATACACCAACCACTAAAATTAGGAACGAACTGTCGTTGAACTTGAATTGTCCAATTTCGAACACCTATTGATTTCGGATCGAGCCCAAAACTTGGGCAACATCATAATATGGTGGGAGGAGTCATTTGGTGAGTTTTGAGTGAAATCCAATCGCTAGAAGTATGGAATACAACAACTACTCCAATTAGGAACGAACTGTCGTTGAAATTGAATTGACGAATTTTTCACACCTATTGATTTCGGATCGAGCACAAAACTTGGGCAACATCATAATATGGTGGGAGGAGTCATTTGTGGAGTTTTGAGTGAAATCCTATCGCTATAAGTGTGGAATACACCAACCACTCCAATTAGGAACGAACTGCCGTTGAACTTGAATTGTCCAATTTTTCACACCTATTGATTTCGGATCGAGCCCAAAACTTGGGCAACATCATAATATGGTGGGAGGAGTCATTTGTGGAGTTTTGAGTGAAATCCTATCGCTATAAGTGTGGAATACACCAACCACTCCAATTAGGAACAAACTGCCGTTGGACTTGAATTCTCCAATTTCTCACACCTATTGATTTCGGATCGAGCCCAAAACTTGGGCAACATCATAATATGGTGGGAGGAGTCATTTGGTGAGTTTTGAGTGAAATCCAAACGCTAGAAGTATGGAATACACCAACCACTCCAATTAGGAACGAACTGCCGTTGAACTTGAATTGTCCAATTTGGAACACCTATTGATTTCGGATCGAGCCCAAAACTTGGGCAACAACATAATATGGTGGGAGGAGTCGTTTGGTGAGTTTTGAGTGAAATCCAATCGCTAGAAGTATGGAATACACCAACCACTCCAATTAGGAACGAACTGCCGTTGAACTTGAATTGTCCAATTTCTGACACCTATTGATTTCGGATCGAGCGCAAAACTTGGGCAACATCATAATATGGTGGGAGGAGTCATTTGGTGAGTTTTGATTGAAATCCAATCGCTAGAAGTATGGAATACACCAACCACTCCAATTAGGAACGAACTGCCGTTG
This sequence comes from Prunus avium, assembly GCF_965620075.1. NCBI lineage: Eukaryota > Viridiplantae > Streptophyta > Magnoliopsida > Rosales > Rosaceae > Prunus > Prunus avium. Next base: position 18,262,075 of record NC_142289.1, on the reverse strand, counting down.
AACTTGAATTGTCCAATTTCTCATACCTATTGATTTCGGATCGAGCCCAAAACTTGGGCAACATCATAATATGGTGGGAGGAGTCATTCGGTGCGTTTTGAGTGAAATCCAATCGCTAGAAGTTTGGAATACACCAACCACTCCAATTAGGAACGAACTGTCGTTGAACTTGAATTGTCCAATTTGGAACACCTATTGATTTCGGATCGAGCGCAAAACTTGGGCAACATCATAATATGGTGGGAGGAATCATTTGGTGAGTTTGGAGTGAAATCCAATCGCTAGAAGTATGGAATACACCAACCACTCCAATTAGGAACGAAATGCCGTTGAAATTGAATTGACCAATTTCTCACTCCTATTGATTTCGGATCGAGCGCAAAACTTGGGCAACATCATAATATGGTGGGAGGAGTCATTTGGTGAGTTTGGAGTGAAATCCAATCGCTAGAAGTATGGAATACACCAACCACTCCAATTAGGAACGAAATGCCGTTGAAATTGAATTGACCAATTTCTCACACCTATTGATTTCGGATCGAGCCCAAAACTTGGGCAACATCATAATATGGTGGGAGGAGTCATTTGGTGAGTTTGGAGTGAAATCCAATCGCTAGAAGTATGGAATAGACCAACCACTCCAATTAGGAACGAAATGCCGTTGAAATTGAATTGACCAATTTCTCACACCTATTGATTTCGGATCGAGCCCAAAACTTGGGCAACATCATAATATGGTGGGAGGAGTCATTTGGTGAGTTTTGAGTGAAATCCAATCGCTAGAAGTATGGAATACACCAACCACACCAATTAGGAACGAAATGCCGTTGAAATTGAATTGACCAATTTCTCACACCTATTGATTTCGGATCGATCCGAAAACTTGGGCAACATCATAATATGGTGGGAGGAGTCATTTGGTGAGTTTTGAGTGAAATCCAAACGCTAGAAGTATGGAATACACCAACCACTCCAATTAGGAACGAACTGCCGTTGAACTTGAATTGTCCAATTTGGAACACCTATTGATTTCGGATCGAGCCCAAAACTTGGGCAACATCATAATATGGTGGGAGGAGTCGTGTGGTGGGTTCTGAGTGAAATCCAATCGCTAGAAGTATGGAATACACCAACCACTCCAATTAGGAACGAACTGCCGTTGAACTTGAATTGTCCAATTTGGAACACCTATTGATTTCGGATCGAGCCCAAATCTTGGGCAACATCATAATATGGTGGGAGGAGTCATTTGGTGAGTTTTGAGTGAAATCCAAACGCTAGAAGTATGGAATACACCAACCACTCCAATTAGGAACGAACTGCCGTTGAACTTGAATTGTCCAATTTCGCACACCTATTGATTTCGGATCGAGCCCAAAACTTGGGCAACAGCATAATATGGTGGGAGGAGTCATTTGGTGCGTTTTGAGTGAAATCCAATCGCTAGAAGTATGGAATACACCAACCACTCCAATTACGAACGAACTGCCGTTGAACTTGGATTGTCCAATTTCGCACACCTATTGATTTCGGATCGAGCCCCAAACTTGGGCAACGTCATAATATGGTGGGAGGAGTCATTTGGTGAGTTTTGAGTGAAATCCAAACGCTAGAAGTATGGAATACCCCAACCACTCCAATTAGGAACGACATGCCGGTGAAATTGAATTGACCAATTTCTCACACCTATTGATTTCGGATCGATCCCAAAACTTGGGCAACATCATAATATGGTGATAGGAGTCATTTGGTGAGTTTTGAGTGAAATCCAAACGCTAGAAGTATGGAATACACAAACCACTCCAATTAGGAACGAACTGCCGTTGAACTTGAATTGTCTAATTCGGAACACCTATTGATTTCGGATCGATCCCAAAACTTGGGCAACAGCATAATATGGTGGGAGGAGTCATTTGGTGAGTTTTGAGTGAAATCCAATCGCTAGAAGTATGGAATACACCAACCACTCCAATTAGGAACGAAATGCCGTTGAAATTAAATTGACCAATTTCTCGCACCTATTGATTTCGGATCGATCCCAAAACTTGGGCAACATCATAATATGGTGGGAGGAGTCATTTGGGGAGTTTTGAGTGAAATCCAAATGCTAGAAGTGTGGAATACACCAACCACTCCAATTAGGAACGAACTGCCGTTGAACTTGAATTGTCCAATTTCTCACACCTATTGATTTCGGATAGAACCCAAAACTTGGGTAACATCATAATATGGTGGGAGGAGTCATTTGGTGAGTTTTGAGTGAAATCCAATCGCTAGAAGTATGGAATACCCCAACCACTCCAATTAGGAACGAACTGCCGTTGAACTTGAATTGTCCAATTTGGAACACCTATTGATTTCGGATCGAGCGCAAAACTTGGGCAACATCATAATATGGTGGGAGGAGTCATTTGGTGAGTTTTGAGTGAAATCCTATCGCTTGAAGTATGGAATACACCAACCACTCCAATTAGGAACGAACTGCCGTTGAACTTGAATTGTCCAATTTCTCACACCTATTGATTTCGAATCGAGCCCAAAACTTGGGCAACATCATAATATGGTGGGAGGAGTCATTTGGTGAGTTTTGAGTGAAATCCTATCGCTTGAAGTATGGAATACACCAACCACTCCAATTAGGAACGAACTGCCGTTGAACTTGAATTGTCCAATTTCTCACACCTATTGATTTCGAATCGAGCCCAAAACTTGGGCAACATCATAATATGGTGGGAGGAGTCATTTGGTGCGTTTTGAGGGAAATCCAATCGCTAGAAGTATGGAATACACCAACCACTCCAATTAGGAACGAACTGCCGTTGAACTTGAATTGTCCAATTTCTGACACCTATTGATTTCGGATCAAGCCCAAAACTTGGGCAACATCATAATATGGTGGGAGGAGTCGTTTGGTGAGGTTTGAGTGAAATCCAATCGCTAGAAGTATGGAATACACCAACCACTCCAATTAGGAACGAACTGCAGTTGAACTTGAATTGTCCAATTTGGAACACCTATTGATTTCGGATCGAGCCCAAATCTTGGGCAACATCATAATATGGTGGGAGGAGTCATTTGGTGAGTTTTGAGTGAAATCCAAACGCTAGAAGTATGGAACACACCAACCACTCCAATTAGGAACGAACTGCCGTTGAACTTGAATTGTCCAATTTCACACACCTATCGATTTCGGATCGAGCCCAAAACTTGGGCAACAACATAATGTGGTGGGAGGAGTCATTTGGTGCGTTTTGAGTGAAATCCAATCGCTAGAAGTATGGAATACACCAACCACTCCAATTAGGAACGAACTGCCGTTGAACTTGAATTGTCCAATTTGGAACACCTATTGATTTCGGATCGAGCGCAAAACTTGGGCAACATCATAATATGGTGGGAGGAGTCATTTGGTGAGTTTTGATTGAAATCCAATCGCTAGAAGTATGGAATACCCCAACCACTCCAATTAGGAACGAACTGCCGTTGAGCTTGAATTGTCCAATTTGGAACACCTATTGATTTCGGATCGAGCCCAAAACTTGGGCAACACCATAATATGGTGGGAGGAGTCATTTGGTGAGTTTGGAGTGAAATCCAATCGCTAGAAGTATGGAATACACCAACCACTCCAATTAGGAACGAAATGCCGTTGAAATTGAATTGACCAATTTCTCACACCTATTGATTTCGGATCGAGCGCAAAACTTGGGCAACATCATAATATGGTGGGAGGAGTCATTTGGTGAGTTTGGAGTGAAATCCAATCGCTAGAAGTATGGAATACACCAACCACTCCAATTAGGAACGAAATGCCGTTGAAATTGAATTGACCAATTTCTCACACCTATTGATTTCGGATCGAGCCCAAAACTTGGGCAACATCATAATATGGTGGGAGGAGTCATTTGGTGAGTTTGGAGTGAAATCCAATCGCTAGAAGTATGGAATACACCAACCACTCCAATTAGGAACGAAATGCCGTTGAAATTGAATTGACCAATTTCTCACACCTATTGATTTCGGATCGAGCCCAAAACTTGGGCAACATCATAATATGGTGGGAGGAGTCATTTGGTGAGTTTTGAGTGAAATCCAATCGCTAGAAGTATGGAATACACCAACCACACCAATTAGGAACGAAATGCCGTTGAAATTGAATTGACCAATTTCTCACACCTATTGATTTCGGATCGATCCGAAAACTTGGGCAACATCATAATATGGTGGGAGGAGTCATTTGGTGAGTTTTGAGTGAAATCCAAACGCTAGAAGTATGGAATACACCAACCACTCCAATTAGGAACGTACTGCCGTTGAACTTGAATTGTCCAATTTGGAACACCTATTGATTTCGGATCGAGCCCAAAACTTGGGCAACATCATAATATGGTGGGAGGAGTCGTGTGGTGGGTTCTGAGTGAAATCCAATCGCTAGAAGTATGGAATACACCAACCACTCCAATTAGGAACGAACTGCCGTTGAACTTGAATTGTCCAATTTGGAACACCTATTGATTTCGGATCGAGCCCAAATCTTGGGCAACATCATAATATGGTGGGAGGAGTCATTTGGTGAGTTTTGAGTGAAATCCAAACGCTAGAAGTATGGAATACACCAACCACTCCAATTAGGAACGAACTGCCGTTGAACTTGAATTGTCCAATTTCGCACACCTATTGATTTCGGATCGAGCCCAAAACTTGGGCAACAGCATAATATGGTGGGAGGAGTCATTTGGTGCGTTTTGAGTGAAATCCAATCGCTAGAAGTATGGAATACACCAACCACTCCAATTACGAACGAACTGCCGTTGAACTTGGATTGTCCAATTTCGCACACCTATTGATTTCGGATCGAGCCCCAAACTTGGGCAACGTCATAATATGGTGGGAGGAGTCATTTGGTGAGTTTTGAGTGAAATCCAAACGCTAGAAGTATGGAATACCCCAACCACTCCAATTAGGAACGACATGCCGGTGAAATTGAATTGACCAATTTCTCACACCTATTGATTTCGGATCGATCCCAAAACTTGGGCAACATCATAATATGGTGATAGGAGTCATTTGGTGAGTTTTGAGTGAAATCCAAACGCTAGAAGTATGGAATACACAAACCACTCTAATTAGGAACGAACTGCCGTTGAACTTGAATTGTCTAATTCGGAACACCTATTGATTTCGGATCGATCCCAAAACTTGGGCAACAGCATAATATGGTGGGAGGAGTCATTTGGTGAGTTTTGAGTGAAATCCAATCGCTAGAAGTATGGAATACACCAACCACTCCAATTAGGAACGAAATGCCGTTGAAATTAAATTGACCAATTTCTCGCACCTATTGATTTCGGATCGATCCCAAAACTTGGGCAACATCATAATATGGTGGGAGGAGTCATTTGGGGAGTTTTGAGTGAAATCCAAATGCTAGAAGTGTGGAATACACCAACCACTCCAATTAGGAACGAACTGCCGTTGAACTTGAATTGTCCAATTTCTCACACCTATTGATTTCGGATAGAACCCAAAACTTGGGTAACATCATAATATGGTGGGAGGAGTCATTTGGTGAGTTTTGAGTGAAATCCAATCGCTAGAAGTATGGAATACCCCAACCACTCCAATTAGGAACGAACTGCCGTTGAACTTGAATTGTCCAATTTGGAACACCTATTGATTTCGGATCGAGCCCAAAACTTGGGCAACATCATAATATGGTGGGAGGAGTCATTTGGTGCGTTTTGAGTGAAATCCAAACGCTAGAAGTATGGAATACCCCAACCACTCCAATTAGGAACGACATGCCGGTGAAATTGAATTGGCCAATTTCTCACACCTATTGATTTCGGATCGATCCCAAAACTTGGGCAACAACATAATATGGTGGGAGGAGTTATTTGGTGCGTTTTGAGTGAAATCCAATCGCTAGAAGTATGGAATACACCAACCACTCCAATTAGGAACGAACTGCCGTTGAACTTGAATTGTCCAATTTGGAACACCTATTGAATTCGGATCGAGCCCAAAACTTGGGCAACATCATAATATGGTGGGAGGAGTCATTTGGGGAATTTTGGAGTGAAATCCAATCGCTAGAAGTATGGAATACACCAACCACTCCAATTAGGAACAAACTGCCGTTGAACTTGAATTGTCCAATTTCTCACACCTATTGATTTCGGATCGAGCCCAAAACTTGGGCAACATCATAATATGGTGGAAGGAGTCATTTGGTGCGTTTTGAGTGAAATCCAATAGCTAGAAGTATGAAATACACCAACCACTCCAATTAGGAACGAACTGCCGTTGAACTTGAATTGTCCAATTTCTCACACCTATTGATTTCGAATCGAGCCCAAAACTTGGGCAACATCATAATATGGTGGGAGGAGTCATTTGGTGCGTTTTGAGGGAAATCCAATCGCTAGAAGTATGGAATACACCAACCACTCCAATTAGGAACGAACTGCCGTTGAACTTGAATTGTCCAATTTCCCACTCCTATTGATTTCGGATCGAGCCCAAAACTTGGGCAACATCATAATATGGTGGGAGGAGTCATTTGGTGAGTTTTGAGTGAAATCCAAACGCTAGAAGTATGGAACACACAAACCACTCCAATTAGGAACGAACTGCCGTTGAACTTGAATTGTCTAATTCGGAACACCTATTGATTTCGGATCGAGCCCAAAACTTGGGCAACAGCATAATATGGTGGGAGGAGTCATTTGGTGAGTTTTGAGTGAAATCCAATCGCTAGAAGTATGGAATACACCAACCACTCCAATTAGGAACGAACTGCCGTTGAACTTGAATTGTCCAATTTCTCACACCTATTGATTTCGGATCGAGCCCAAAACTTGGGCAACATCATAATATGGTGGGAGGAGTCATTTGGAGCGTTTTGAATGAAATCCAATCGCTAGAAGTATGGAATACACCAACCACTCCAATTAGGAACGAACTGCCGTTGAACTTGGATTGTCCAATTTGGAACACCTATTGATTTCGGATCGAACCCAAAACTTGGGCAACAACATAATATGGTGGGAGGAGTCATTTGGTGAGTTTTGAGTGAAATTCAATCGCTAGAAGTATGGAATACACCAACCACTCCAATTAGGAACGAACTGCCTTTGAACTTGAATTGTCCAATTTCGCACACCTATTGATTTCGGATCGAGCCCAAAACTTGGGCAACAACATAATATGGTGGGAGGAGTCATTTGGTGAGTTTTTAGTGAAATCCAATCGCTAGAAGTATGGAATACTGTTAAGCTCATAATTTCATACATATACATGCCCAATTTACTTACTTCTTTTGCTTAGTTCCTATAATTCTAAGTTATTTCCCTCCCTTTGTGTGTTTTGTAGGCCAATAGAGCAAGAGAGCATAATTCATGCAATTCAAGCATGTTAAGGCCTAATTTGGATGAATGGAAGAAGAGCTTAAAAGACAAACTCATTTTGGCTACAGCCCCCTGCCAGTCCAGTTCCGTAGGTCATATTGCAAGCTTTGTTTAAGCAACCTACACAGCTCGGATGAGGCAGAATTCTTCATGAAAGTTGTTCCAATGGGTGTGTACTATAACATATCCAAATTTCAGCCCCATTGGATAAATATGGAGTCTGTTACCTAGCAAACACAGAACCATGCTCAGGATGGATCTTATCAGCGCGTAAAATGAGTTAGCAATTTGTTTCGGCCTTAACTTCGTCCTCCGACCTTCGATTGGCCCAAATAATATATGGCTGGAAAGAAGACATTCTGAACTTCAATTTCGAGTGCTTAAAGTCCTAATTTGATTAAGAGAAGCCCAAGTTGTAAGCCCTTGAAGTTGCTGGTTATGCTGACCTCAGCATGTGCTGGTTGGATGCTTGGTCATGGTGAGCTAGGTATGAGCTATCATTTCTGGTTGGAAGCTTGGTCATGGTGACATGAAGATGAGCTAGGGCTGCTGGTGGGATCTATTGGTGAAGTGCATCAACCAATTCAGATTTTATAATGCAAGTGTTGTATGCATTAGTGAAGTGCATCAACCAATTCATCTTTTATAATGCAAGTGTTGTATGCATTAGCCATATTGAATTCAGATTTGTCACTCCCCTCTCCCTATAAATACCACATCCATTCCACATTCAAGACACAACAAATCCTGAGATTCACAACCCCCACAATTCACTCCAACCATCCTCAAACACTCTCAAAATCCCAAACACTCCAACAATCACCAAAACAACTCCAGCAAACCTCTCTTCCATTTCCCTACGAATTTCATCTTCCTTAGCCATCACCACTCACTCAAACTCATCCCAAATCACCTCCATATCCTTCATACATCTTTCTAGAAGTGGGGAAGCTCTTGGAGAAGCATTAGAAGTGGAGAAGCACTTGGAGAAGCCTTGGACACCACAAGAACTTCAGAAAAAGGGTTTTTCTACTCTTATTGTATTCATTATGTTTTCTCATTTCTGTTCAAGTCTCTTTTCCATTATGAGTAGCTAAATCCATAACTAGGGCTTCGATGTAACCTAACATGAATATTCTGGGTTTATAAGTTTGGAGTTTCAAGTTTGATTCATGATTCATGTTCTTATTCATTATGCTTATAAGTTAACATGCTTGTTTGAATGATTGATCACCATTAGAACTTGTTTGTTAACTATCTTGGTTTGAATTAAGAGTATACACCATGCTTTAATTCGAATTGAACTATGAATAGGAAGAGTATGTATGGACATTCGACAACAGGGATTAGATACATACTTGGTTGTTTAAAATGTTCTTCTATGCTTAATGGGTTCCTAATGCTTAATTTTAGGTTAGACAACAAATGATCAAATTAGGGAATTAGGAACACAAGGTTAGGACCAAACACCATGGCCTAATCATACTTTAGCTAGAATCAATCTTTGAATCTGAATTAGACTTGTTACTTGAATCTTTATAACCCAGAATTGAATTGTTATGGTGATTCGAATGCCCTAGTCTCAAAATCTGTTTTCCAACTCTTAAAACCACTCTTTGTTACATTTGTTTACTTGTTTTTGTTTGCAATTTCATTTTGCTTCTTTTGTTCAACAATCACAACCACTCTTGTTTTAAATTCTGTTTTAGACATAACCTCCTACTTTCTTGAATTTGGTAATCTAAGTACATAACTAGTTTTAACTTCTCAGTCTTCGTGGGTACGACCTCGTACTTGTCTTGCTATACTACTAATTGCCCCGTACAATTGCGAGTTAACATAATATTAACAACAAATTTTGGCGCCGTTGCCGGGGACTGAACGAAAGTTCTTCCCTGGTTATGTGCCCGAGGTTACCCTATTCTTTTTAGTGTTTCTAATTAATCTAATTTTCTGTTTCAGGTAGTTTATGTCTAAAAATCCATTACTTGAACAAGTGAGGTCTTCGTTCCAACGTTCTAGATCTTTGAACGCAGGACCATCATTGCAACCCAGACGAGTGACCTCTGAAATTCAGAATCGTCTAGAAAGGGAGTTGTCAACTGCAAAAGAGCAAGCTCTTGCTACATTTACAAGTCTTGCTCTCCACACTGAACTTCCCGGTTCTTCACTTTCAAATTCGGAAGCAAGTTCAGACCAAGAAGAAGAAGAAATGATGGCTGCCATTGAGTTTATGGGAGAACTTGATATCCCAACAATTCCAGCATCTCCTTCAAGCATTTTGCTGCCCACTGTAGCTCGAAATTATGAGCTTAAATCTTCTCATCTTAATATGCTGCCTTCCTTTTATGGTTTACCTAATGAAGATCCATTGACTCATATAAAGGATATTTTTAATGTTGTGAGTTCTTTTCCCTTGACAGGTGTGACAGAAGATCAACTTCGAATGAGAGTGTTTCCATACACTTTAAAGGATAAGGCGAAGTATTGGTTGAATTCTTTAAAGCCTGGTTCACTCACTACATGGTCTGCCATTCAAAAGAAGTTCCTGGAAAAATACTTCTCCACGCAAAAGACCGACATGCTTAGGGACAAGATCTTGTTATTTGCACAGCAAGATGATGAATCGTTTTGTGAAGCATGGGAGAAATTCAATGGGTTGCTCAACCAATGTCCTCATCATGGGATTCCATTGAAGCTTCAAATGCGTATGTTTTATAAAGGACTAACCCCTTCTAGTCATAATATAGTCACCAATTTTGCAGGTGGTTCTTTTAAAACCAAAACTCCAGAAGAAACGTACGAACTCTTTGAGGAGATAGCAATGGAGACCCAACATACGGATACAAGAGGTAAACGTGTTATTAGTGGTTCTAATGATGCTTCTAGTGTGCAGATTTCAAAACTGGAACAAAAGCTAGATGCTCTTCTTGCATTAAACTCAAGAAGCCCTCCGAAGGAAGTGTGTAGCATTTGTGAATCTCATGACCATGCTACCACAGCTTGTCCACTTGGGGCTGGATATCCAGAATTTGTGCAAGAGCAAGCTAAGTTGGTAAATTCCTACAACCAAGGTCCAAGAAATGATCCATACTCTCAAAGTTATAATCCAGGTTGGAGGAATCATCCAAACTTTTCATGGAGAAATACCCAGAATCAAGCAAATCCCCCTTCATTCCAAAGGCCACAACAATCATCATCATCATTGGAAGATATAGTGAAGCAGATGGCAATCAACCAATCCAATTTTCAGCAAACTACACAAGCTGCCATCTCCAAATTGGAAGTCCAATTAGGCCAAATAGCTGCTGAAATAACTCAAAGAGTGCCTGGGAAATGGCCAAGCCAAACTGAGATCAATCCAAAGAACCCAGAAGCCAAGGCCATTCATGTGCTCAGATCAGGTAAGATCATTGATAATAAAGATGATTCTAATCTTTCAAATGATGTTGTGATTGTAGAAAATGAAGAGGAGGAGACCATGGCCACGGAAGGAGAACAACTCAAAACTTCTCAATCTGCTCCTAAGGCCAAATCAGATTCTCAGAAATCCGATCAATTCCAATTGCATAAAAGGGATGACAAATTTGTGCCACCACATCTTCAAGAAGATAGATACGTGCCACCCGCTCCATATGTTCCACAGATTCCATTTCCAGGCCGTCTTAAGAAAGCAAAGCAAGATAAGGCTTTTAAAGAGATTTATGATATTTTGAGTAAAGTTAATATCAATTTGCCTTTGCTTGATCTTATTGAACAGATTCCTGCATATGGAAAATTCATCAAGGACTTGAAAACTCACAAGCTCAATTTCGCTCCAAATGAAGGAGTAAAGCTCGACCAGAATGTAAGTGCTGTATTGCAAAGGAAGCTTCCACCAAAACTAGATGATCCTGGCAGCTTTGACATTCCCATTAACATTGGAGGCAAGAAGGTTGGAAGAGCCATGTTGGACTTGGGAGCAAGCATCAATGTTTTGCCATATTCAGTTTATCAAGAGCTTGGCTTAGAAGGGATGAAGAAGACTTCAATGCGACTTGAACTAGCTGATCATTCTATAAAATATCCAAAAGGTATTGTAGAAGATATTCTAGTTCAAGTTAATACACTAATTCTCCCTGCTGATTTTGTAGTGATGGACATGGAAGACAATCCAAATGGAGATCGTGTTGATCCCATTCTCCTAGGCAGGCCATTCATGGCCACTGCAGACACAATCATCAAAGTGAAAGATAGCACTCTCTCCATGACTGTTTTGGGTGAAACTGTTGAATTTAAAATGCTTAATGCTCTATCTCAACCTTCTATCTCTCTTGATTCTTGCTTTTCAATTGATGTTGTGGATCATGAGGTTTCTTCCAAAATTTTGCAGAGAAAGTCTAATGATGCTCTAGAAGCTGTCTTAACACAAGAAGAGGAAGATCTTTGTGAACCGGAGTTCCAAGAAGTGGTGGCTGCCTTAGAAGTGTTTCCGCCATACCCACCATCCTTTAGGCCACCAATCGAGCCTCTTGGACCATCATCCACGAAATTGGAGCCATCCATTGTCATCCCACCAAAGCTAGAACTTAAACCTCTTCCCAATAATCTTAAATATACATATTTGGGTGCTAACGAAACTCTCCCTGTTATAATTGCTGCAGGTCTCTCCTCACATGAAGAAGAGAGCTTAATTAAAGTTCTAAAAGAGCATAAAACAGCCATTGGGTGGACCATAGCAGACATCAAAGGAATTAGTCCAAGCATGTGCATGCACCGGATTTTAATGGAAGAAGACAGCAAACCATCTCGTGATGCCCAAAGGAGGCTAAATCCCAACATGAAAGAGGTGGTTAGAGCTGAAGTTTTAAAGCTACTCGATGTAGGAATCATCTACCCAATTTCAGATTCTAAGTGGGTGAGCCCTGTGCAAGTTGTTCCAAAGAAGTCCGGAATCACCGTTGTGAAGAATGAGAAGAATGAGCTAGTTCCTACACGAACTGTCACTGGTTGGAGAGTTTGCATTGATTACAGGAAGTTGAACACATCCACTAGAAAAGATCATTTCCCCTTACCTTTTATTGATCAAATGCTTGAACGTTTATCTGGCCATGCTTACTATTGTTTTCTTGATGGTTTTTCAGGTTATAATCAAATTCCCATTGCTCCGGAAGACCAAGAGAAAACCACATTTACATGCCCATTTGGTACGTTTGCTTATAGAAGGATGCCATTCGGTTTATGCAATGCCCCAGCAACTTTCCAAAGATGCATGATGTCAATCTTTTCAGATATGGTGGAACGATTCATTGAGGTATTTATGGATGATTTTTCAGTTTTTGGTTCCTCTTTTGATAATTGTCTTCACCACTTGTCTCTAGTGCTTAAAAGATGCCAGGAAACAAATCTGATTTTGAATTGGGAGAAGTGTCACTTCATGGTGAGACAAGGCATTGTACTAGGCCATGTGATTTCAAGCAAGGGAATCGAAGTGGATAAAGCCAAGATCGACCTCATCTCAAATCTTCCACCCCCTACCTCTGTTAAAGGAATTAGAAGCTTTCTAGGTCATGCTGGATTCTATAGAAGGTTCATCAAAAATTTCTCAAGCATTACAAGGCCATTGTGTAATCTCCTTGCTAAGGATGCTGTTTTTGAGTTTAATGAAGCTTGCATGGAAGCTTTTTCTACCTTGAAGAGGGAGCTAACTTCAGCCCCTATTATCATAGCTCCGGATTGGTCTTTACCATTTGAAATAATGTGTGATGCCTCTGACTTTGCTATTGGTGCAGTTTTAGGTCAAAAGAAGAACAAGCTGCCCCATGTGATTCATTATGCTAGCCGGACCTTGAATGATGCTCAAATCAACTACTCCACAACAGAGAAGGAGTTGCTTGCTGTGGTTTTTGCTTTAGAAAAATTTCGTTCTTACCTTGTTGGTTCTAAAGTAATTGTTTATTCTGACCATGCAGCCCTTAGATACTTGCTCACTAAGAAGGATGCCAAACCACGCTTGATTAGATGGATTCTCTTGCTGCAAGAATTCGATTTGGAGATTCGAGATAAGAAGGGATGTGAGAATGTGGTAGCTGATCATTTGAGCAGAATTGTGGTTGAAGAAAAAGGAGGAGCTGTGCTACCCTTGAATGAGACTTTCCCTGATGAACAACTATATGCTGCCCAAGTCAAAGAGCCATGGTATGCTGATTTTGTTAATTATCTTGCTTGTGGTGTTCTTAGAAATGATCTAACTTCTCAGGATAAGAAGAAGTTCTTTTCCATGGTGAAACATTATGTATGGGATGAACCTTTCTTATTCAAGCATTGCCCGGATCAACTCATCAGAAGATGTGTTCCAGAAGAAGAGCAAGAAAGCATACTTAGGCATAGCCACGAATTGGCCTGTGGAGGTCACTTTGGAGCTAAGAAAACAGCACTTAAAATTCTGCAATCTGGTTTCTTTTGGCCCACTCTATTTAAAGATGCATTTAATTTTTGTGTTAAGTGTGATAGGTGCCAAAGGATGGGGAACATAAGTCGCAGGAATGAAATGCCATTGAATAACATACTTGTTGTGGAGCTTTTCGATGTGTGGGGTATTGATTTCATGGGACCATTCCCATCTTCCTTTGGTTATACTTACATACTTGTTGCTGTTGATTATGTGTCTAAATGGGTGGAAGCCATAGCCACCAAAACCAATGATTATAAGGTGGTGCTGAAGTTCTTGAAGGATAATATTTTCACAAGGTTTGGTACTCCAAGGGCTGTCATTAGTGATGGAGGCAGCCACTTCTGTAACAAGCCATTCGAAGCACTCATGAAGAAGTACAACATCACCCATCGAGTCTCTACACCATATCATCCGCAAACTTCTGGTCAAGTGGAAATAAGCAATAGAGAAATTAAGCACATCCTGGAGAAGGTGGTGAACAATACAAGGAAAGATTGGGCAGCCAAGCTCAATGATGCATTATGGGCTTATAGGACAGCATATAAGACTCCCATTGGAATGAGCCCTTATCGTCTTGTGTTTGGGAAAGCTTGTCACCTGCCAATGGAGTTTGAACACAATGCTTTTTGGGCCATAAAGAAGTTAAATTTTGATCTAGACAAGGCAGGCCATGCAAGAAAGTTTCAGCTGAATGAATTGGAAGAAATTAGACATGAGTCTTATGAGAATGCAAAGCTTTACAAAGAACGAACCAAGAGTTACCATGACAGAAACATTCAACGGAAAGAGTTCTCCAAAGGTATGTCAGTTCTTTTGTTTAACTCACGTTTGCGTCTCTTTCCAGGAAAATTGAAGTCTAGATGGTGTTGTGTAGATACAGATGCACCAAAATGGATTCAGTTGCATCCTCAACTTATGATACTCGCAAGTGCACGAGCCGTTCGGTAGTATAGCGTATGTAAGTGCGAGGTCGATCCCACGAGGATTGGTGATTGAATGATCCAATTCATTTCTCCTACACAAAACAGAAATAAAAACAAAGAACATAAAACAAGGAAGAAAGAAATAAGTAACTCAAGCAAATAAGTTCCCAAGTTCAATTTAGATTAATGGATTGATTCTAGCTAAAGTATGATTAAGCCATGGTGTGTGGTCATAACCTTGTGTTCCTAATTCCCTAATTTGATCATTTGTTGTCTAACCTAAAATTAAGCATTAGGAACCCATTAAGCATAGAAGAACATTTTAAACAACCAAGCATGTATCTAATCCCTGTTGTCGAATGTCCATACATACTCTTCCTATTCATAGTTCAATTCGAATTAAAGCATGGTGTCTACTCTTAATTCAAACCAAGATAGCTAACATGCAAGCCTAAATGGTGATCAATCATTCAAACTAGCATATTAACTTATAAGCATAATGAATAAGAACAAAAACCATAATTGAAACTTGGAAACTAATTAAACTTGAATACTTAAGAAAGAATGTACATTACAAGAAAAATAAATTACAACTAAGAAAACATTAAAGAAAGCTAGAATTGAGAACTAGAAAGGAAAACTAAGAGAATTTGAGGGAGAGAAGGGAAGTGTTTGAGAACTTTGAGGAGGGAGAAGAAAGTGTTTGGGAACTTTAGAGAATTTTGGAAGAGAGTGGTTGAGAACTTGTGTTTGAGAGCTTTGAGGATTTTGGAAGGGAATGTGTTTAAGACATGGGGAATTTGGAAGAGAGTGTTTGAGAACTTGGAGGATTTGGAGAAGAAAGTAGAGAGGTGTTTTGAGAACTTTGAGGATTTTGGAAGAACATGTGTTTGAAAACTTTAGAGAATTTGATGAAGGAAATGGGAGAAGTGTTTGGGAAGTGTTTGGAGAAGAGAGTATTTGAAGAATTTAGAAGAAGAGAAAGGAAAAGTGTTTGATATTTAGTACAAAGAAAATTTAATAGAATGATCTTATTACAACAATTGAGAACTACAAAGGGAAACTAAGAGAATTTGAGGGAGAGAAGGGAAGGGAGCTCTAGAGAAGTGTTTGAGAGCTCCCCCCCTTGGGGTGTTATTACAAGCTTAGAGAACTTCCCTATTTATAGGCCTAGGGGAAGTGAAAATCAGAATTCAATAAGACTAATGCATACAACACTTGAATTATAAAATCTGAAATGGTTGATGCACTTGTATTAGAAAATCTGAAATGGGTGATGCACTTGTATTAGAAAATCTTGAATTGGTTGATGCACTTCACCACTAAATCCCACCAGCAGCCCTAGCTCATCTTCATGTCACCATGACCAAGCTTCCAACCAGAAATGATAGCTCATACCTAGCTCACCATGACCAAGCATCCAACCAGCACATGCTGAGGTCAGCATGACCAGCAACTTCAAGGGCTTACAACTTGGGCTTCTATTAATCAAATTAGGACTTTAAGCACTCTAAATTGAAGTTCAGAATGTCTTCTTTCCAGCCATATGTTATTTGGGCCAATCCAAGGTCGGAGGAAGAAGTTAAGGCCGAAACAAATTGCTAACTCATTTTCCGCGCTGATAAGATCCATCCTGAGCATGGTTCTGTGTTTGCTAGGTAACGGACTCCAGATTTATCCAATGGGGCTGAATTTTGGATATGTTATAGTACACACCAATTGGAACAACGTTCATGAAGAATGTGGCCTCATTCGAGCTATGTAGGTTGCTGAAACAAAGCTTGCAATATGACCTACGAAACTGGACTGGCAGGGGGCTGTAGCCAAAATTGAGTTTGTCTTTAAGCTCTTCATCAATTCATCCAAATTAGGCCTTAACATGCTTGAATTGCATGAATTATGTTCTCCAAAGCCATCATTGTTACCTAAAGCTCAATTAACTGAAATATAAACACAAAAAGGATTAAAAGCACAAGTTTAACTCAAAAACATAACCAAATCATAAGCTAGAAGGGTAAGAAATAATATACAATTATGAACCGATCAGATGGCAAGGCCCATTCACCGTGGTCAATGTTTCTCCCTATGGAGCTGTGGAGATTCAAAACCCTAAAGATGGCTCGACTTTCAAAGTAAATGGACAACGTTTAAAGCCATTCTATGAGGGAGTTTCAGCTGGCATCCAAACTGGCCATGTGGTAGATCAACTTCCCTTCGTACCATCAACTTAGCTGATTGCACAATGTCTTGCCAAGACAGTAACTAAGGCGCTTCTTGGGAGGCAACCCATGTGTTCAAGAAGAAGGTGCTTGGTAGCAATCGACCTAATCGCATCAAGGGGGAGCATTTCAATCCTTTCTCTTTACTTGTTATTATTTTAAATTTCTTTTTTCTTTTTTTTTTTTATAAAAATTTAAAAAAAAATAATAAAAAAATAAAAAAATTTAAAAAGATTTTTCATATGAGCTAACTTATGGTAACTCCAGTGAGCACTTCCGTCAATACAGTGTCTAGGAGTTCTTTAGGCGACACCTTCGGTGTCTAAGAAGTTTGGGTTTTAAGCGGGACCATTGTGACCCCTCCAACCTTCCCGGATCCCCTGGCTGTGTTTTCTGAGGCCCTTAACTGGTCATCCATGAGTTGCTTATATATTCATTTTTTTTATTTTTTTATTTTTCCTAAACCTTCTTCTAAACTTTTCCCTTTATCATTTGTTTGTTCTCAATCATCTTTTGTATGCTTTCACATTGAGGACAATGTTCAATTCAGGTCTGGGGGGAAGGTTTTCAATTTCAATTTTCTTATCCATTTGTGTTTTCAATTTTCGTTCTCTTGTCACTATTTTTTTTTTTTTTTTTTTTTTTTATTTTATTTTTTATTTTTTTTTTAAAAGAATGTCATACAATCAATGCTATGGAGCTGCTATTTGAGGTTTTCATATTAGAATTTTGCACTTCACAAAGCTTTTGCTCTTAGAATTCTGGTGGCTAAAGTACCACGCTCAAATTCTTGAAGGAAAATAGTGGAGACTACCCTAGTGAGCTATATCGAGCCTAATTGCTTTCTTGAGAGGGTTTAAAGTGTTCTATTTCTCATCCATACTTATTTTCTTCAATTCACTCTAATTGATCTCATTATTCCATTTTGATTGAATACTAAGGATGATTCTCTTTTGCAGATATCATGTGCTTGCTCTCATTCATGAATGAACTCATTGAAGTGATGCTAGGCTATGTGTGCATAACCATTCTATGTGCTTTCTTTTCACCCTACCTATATGTGTGTTCCATCAACCCTCTTGAAGCCAAACACTTAAAGCCTTTTCTTCTATCACCCTCATCATTTCCCTACCTTTGTATCTCAATCTGAGATACTTGACCTATTGTAGCCATACCCTATAGCTTAGAAATATACCAAGGTGTGCCAAGATAAAGTTTGAAGCAAGGAAGTTGCAGCCATGTACCTAAATAAAGATGATGTGAATCTGTGCAATGAAGTTAATGAAGATGCAGATCAAATCAACGAAGATGAAAGTGTTTCGATTTGATCTAAGTGTGAAAAATAAAGTCTATGCCAGGAGATACCATGAAGTTTGCTGCCATGCCAATCTAAATCAATGATGCCTTGCAGATTAATAAAGCATGCAACCTTGGTATGTTCTTAAGTTATTTGTTTTTCCTTCCAATTCTTCCATTTCCCCTAAACCTTAGCCTTTCATTACAACATTGTGAAAGACCTAGCTGATCTTTGAGGATGTATTCATGGGTGCTGGTAAGTATGTGTGTATCTCTATTCTTAGTATTTAATTCCTTTCATGAGATCTAACCAAATTTGTGCTTCTATTTCATACACTCACTTATGCTTTCTTGAGAGAATTAAAACATAGGTTCTGAGTGATTGAGTGTTATCTGTGAGAATTAGAGTCGAAGCATGTTCTCTATTCAAGGTTTGAGTGTGCTTGCTTTGAAACTGTGTGCCTTTGAGCTATAGCTTCCACTTGTACACACTGATTGATGACCTATCTTGGCAACTCTATGGTGTTGGAGGTATGACTAAAACTTTCTTTCAATTTCATTAGTTGATTTCAAAGTTGTTTTTCTAACCATTTTGTTTTGTAGAGTTAGAAAAACGTTTGTGGGTATCGTATCTGTTAAACCCTCAGGAGACACAACTCCTCCTACTAGGGATGCCTAGAGGTTTAAAGGCTTGTTGCATACGCTCAATGCAATCGAGTTACCTACGAAAGTGGTCTAGTTAACTTCTTGTTTTGTTTTTATCTTTGTTTCTCTTTTGTTTTGCTCGAGGACTAGCAAAATCTAAGTTTGGGGGTGTGTTAAGCTCATAATTTCATACATATACATGCCCAATTTACTTACTTCTTTTGCTTAGTTCCTATAATTCTAAGTTATTTCCCTCCCTTTGTGTGTTTTGTAGGCCAATAGAGCAAGAGAGCATAATTCATGCAATTCAAGCATGTTAAGGCCTAATTTGGATGAATGGAAGAAGAGCTTAAAAGACAAACTCATTTTGGCTACAGCCCCCTGCCAGTCCAGTTCCGTAGGTCATATTGCAAGCTTTGTTTAAGCAACCTACACAGCTCGGATGAGGCAGAATTCTTCATGAAAGTTGTTCCAATGGGTGTGTAATATAACATATCCAAAATGCAGCCCCATTGGATAAATATGGAGTCTGTTACCTAGCAAACACAGAACCATGCTCAGGATGGATCTTATCAGCGCGGAAAATGAGTTAGCAATTTGTTTCGGCCTTAACTTCGTTCTCCGACCTTGGATTGGCCCAAATAATATATGGCTGGAAAGAAGACATTCTGAACTTCAATTTCGAGTGCTTAAAGTCCTAATTTGATTAAGAGAAGCCCAAGTTGTAAGCCCTTGAAGTTGCTGGTTATGCTGACCTCAGCATGTGCTGGTTGGATGCTTGGTCATGGTGAGCTAGGTATGAGCTATCATTTCTGGTTGGAAGCTTGGTCATGGTGACATGAAGATGAGCTAGGGCTGCTGGTGGGATCTATTGGTGAAGTGCATCAACCAATTCAGATTTTATAATGCAAGTGTTGTATGCATTAGTGAAGTGCATCAACCAATTCATCTTTTATAATGCAAGTGTTGTATGCATTAGCCATATTGAATTCAGATTTGTCACTCCCCTCTCCCTATAAATACCACATCCATTCCACATTCAAGACACAACAAATCCTGAGATTCACAACCCCCACAATTCACTCCAACCATCCTCAAACACTCTCAAAATCCCAAACACTCCAACAATCACCAAAACAACTCCAGCAAACCTCTCTTCCATTTCCCTACGAATTTCATCTTCCTTAGCCATCACCACTCACTCAAACTCATCCCAAATCACCTCCATATCCTTCATACATCTTTCTAGAAGTGGGGAAGCTCTTGGAGAAGCATTAGAAGTGGAGAAGCACTTGGAGAAGCCTTGGACACCACAAGAACTTCAGAAAAAGGGTTTTTCTACTCTTATTGTATTCATTATGTTTTCTCATTTCTGTTCAAGTCTCTTTTCCATTATGAGTAGCTAAATCCATAACTAGGGCTTCGATGTAACCTAACATGAATATTCTGGGTTTATAAGTTTGGAGTTTCAAGTTTGATTCATGATTCATGTTCTTATTCATTATGCTTATAAGTTAACATGCTTGTTTGAATGATTGATCACCATTAGAACTTGTTTGTTAACTATCTTGGTTTGAATTAAGAGTATACACCATGCTTTAATTCGAATTGAACTATGAATAGGAAGAGTATGTATGGACATTCGACAACAGGGATTAGATACATACTTGGTTGTTTAAAATGTTCTTCTATGCTTAATGGGTTCCTAATGCTTAATTTTAGGTTAGACAACAAATGATCAAATTAGGGAATTAGGAACACAAGGTTAGGACCAAACACCATGGCCTAATCATACTTTAGCTAGAATCAATCTTTGAATCTGAATTAGACTTGTTACTTGAATCTTTATAACCCAGAATTGAATTGTTATGGTGATTCGAATGCCCTAGTCTCAAAATCTGTTTTCCAACTCTTAAAACCACTCTTTGTTACATTTGTTTACTTGTTTTTGTTTGCAATTTCATTTTGCTTCTTTTGTTCAACAATCACAACCACTCTTGTTTTAAATTCTGTTTTAGACATAACCACCTACTTTCTTGAATTTGGTAATCTAAGTACATAACTAGTTTTAACTTCTCAGTCTTCGTGGGTACGACCTCGTACTTGTCTTGCTATACTACTAATTGCCCCGTACAATTGCGAGTTAACATAATATTAACAACAAATACACCAACCACTCCAATTAGGAACGAACTGCCTTTGAACTTGAATTGTCCAATTTCGCACACCTATTGATTTCGGATCGAGCCCAAAACTTGGGCAACATCATAATATGGTGGGAGGCGTCATTTGGTGAGTTGTGAGTGAAATCCAAACGCTAGAAGTATGGAATACCCCAACCACTCCAATTAGGAACGACATTCCGGTGAAATTGAATTGACCAATTTCTCACACCTATTGATTTCGGATCGATCCCCAAACTTGGGCAACATCATAATATGGTGGGAGGAGTCATTTGGTGCGTTTTTTGTGAAATCCAATCGCTAGAAGTATGGAATACACCAACCACTCCAATTAGGAACGAACTGCCGTTTAACTTGAATTGTCCAATTTCTCACCCCAATTGATTTCGGATCGAGCCCAAAACTTGGGCAACATCATAATATGGTGGGAGGAGTCATTTGGTGGGTTTTGAGTGAAATCCAATCGCTAGAAGTATGGAATACACCAACCACTCCAATTAGGAACGAACTGCCGTTGAACTTGAATTGTCCAATTTCTCACACCTATTGATTTCGGATCGAGCCCAAAACTTGGGCAACATCATAATGTGGTGGGAGGAGTCATTTGGTGAGTTTTGAGTGAAATCCAATCGCTAGAAGTATGGAATACACCAACCACTCCAATTAGGAACGAACTGCCTTTGAACTTGAATTGTCCAATTTCGCACACCTATTGATTTCGGATCGAGCCCAAAACTTGGGCAACATCATAATATGGTGGGAGGCGTCATTTGGTGAGTTGTGAGTGAAATCCAATCACTAGAAGTATGGAATACACCAACCACTCCAATTAGGAATGAACTGCCGTTGAACTTGAATTGTCCAATTTCGCACACCTATTGATTTCGGATCGAGCCCAAAACTTGGGCAACATCATAATATGGTGGGAGGACTCATTTGGTGAGTTTTGAGTGAAATCCAATCGCTAGAAGTATGGAATACACCAACCACTCCAATTAGGAACGAACTGCCGTTGAACTTGAATTGTCCAATTTCTCACACCTATTGATTTCGGATCGAGCCCAAAATTGGGCGACATCATAATATGGTGGGAGGAGTCATTTGGTGAGTTTTGAGTGAAATCCAAACGCTAGAAGTATGGAATACCCCAACCACTCCAATTAGGAACGACATGCCGGTGAAATTGAATTGACCAATTTCTCACACCTATTGATTTCGGATCGATCCCAAAACTTGGGCAACATCATAATATGGTGGGAGGAGTCATTTGGTGCGTTTTTTGTGAAATCCAATCGCCAGAAGTATGGAATACACCAACCACTCCAATTAGGAACGAACTGCCGTTTAACTTGAATTGTCCAATTTCTCACCCCTATTGATTTCGGATGGAGCCCAAAACTTGGGCAACATCATAATATGGTGGGAGGAGTCATTTGGTTCGTTTTGAGTGAAATCCAATCGTTAGAAGTATGGAATACACCAACCACTCCAATTAGGAACAAACTGTTGTTGAACTTTAATTGTCCAATTTGGAACACCTATTGATTTCGGATCGTGCCCAAATCTTGGGCAACATCATAATATGGTGGGAGGAGTCATTTGGTGAGTTTTGAGTGAAATCCAATCGCTAGAAGTATGGAATACACCAACCACTCCAATTAGGAACGAACTGCCGTTGAACTTGAATTGTCCAATTTGGAACACCTATTGATTTTGGATCGAACCCAAAACTTGGGCAACAACATAATATGGTGGGAGGAGTCATTTGGTGAGTTTTGAGTGAAATCCAAACGCTAGAAGTATGGAATACCCCAACCACTCCAATTAGGAACGACATGCCGTTGAAATTGAATTGACCAATTTCTCACACCTATTGATTTCGGATCGATCCCAAAACTTGGGCAACATCATAATATGGTGAGAGGAGTCATTTGGTGCGTTTTGAGTGAAATCCAATCGCTAGAAGTATGGAATACACCAACCACTCCAATTAGGAACGAACTGCCGTTGAACTTGAATTGTCCAATTTCTCACCCCTATTGATTTCGGATCGAGCCCAAAACTTGGGCAACATCATAATATGGTGGGAGGAGTCATTTGGTGAGTTTTGAGTGAAATTCAATCGCTAGAAGTATGGAATACTTAATGCACTCCAATTAGGAACGAACTGCCGTTGAACTTGAATTGTTCAATTTGGAACACCTATTGATTTCGGATCGAGCCCAAAACTTGGGCAACATCATAATATGGAGGGAGGAGTCATTTGGTGGGTTTTGAGTGAAATCCAATTGCTAGAAGTATGGAATACACCAACCACTCCAATTAGGAACGACATGCCGTTGAAATTGAATTGACCAATTTCTCACACCTATTGATTTCGGATCGACCCCAAAACTTGGGGAACATCAAAATATGGTGGGAGGAGTCATTTGGTAAGTTTTGAGTGAAATCCAAACGCTAGAAGTATGTGACACACCAACCACTCCAATTAGGAACGAACTGCCGTTGAACTTGAATTGTCCAATTTGGAACACCTATTGATTTCGGATCGAGCCCAAAACTTGGGCAACATCATAATATGGTGGGAGGAGTCATTTGGTGAGTTTTGAGTGAAATCCAATCGCTAGAAGTATGGAATACACCAACCACTCCAATTAGGAACGAACTGCCGTTGAACTTGAATTTTCCAATTTTGAACACCTATTGATTTCGGATCGAGCCCAAAACTTGGGCAACATCATAATATGGTGGGAGGAGTCATTTGGTTCGTTTTGAGTGAAATCCAATCGCTAGAAGTATGGAATACACCAACCACTCCAATTAGGAATAAACTGCTGTTGAACTTTAATTGTCCAATTTGGAACACCTATTGATTTCGGATCGTGCCCAAAACTTGGGCAACATCATAATATGGTGGGAGGAGTCATTTGGTGAGTTTTGTGTGAAATCCAATCGCTAGAAGTATGGAATACACCAACCACTCCAATAAGGAACGAACTGCCGTTGAACTTGAATTGTTCAATTTCTCACACCTATTGATTTCGGATCGAGCCCAAAACTTGGGCAACATCATAATATGGTGGGAGGAGTCATTTGGTGTGTTTTGAGTGAAATCCAATCGCTAGAAGTATGGAATACACCAACCACTCCAATTAGGAACGAACCGCCGTTGAACTTGAATTGTCAAATTTCTCACACCTATTGATTTCGGATCGAGCCCAAAACTTGGGCAACATCATAATATGGTGGGAGGATTCATTTGGTGAGTTTTGAGTGAAATCCAATCGCTAGAAGTATGGAATACACCAACCACTCCAATTAGTAACGACATGCCGTTGAAATTGAATTGGCCAATTTCTCACACCTATTGATTTCGGATCGATCCCAAAACCTGGGCAACATCATAATATGGTGGGAGGAGTCATTTGGTTCGTTTTGAGTGAAATCCAAACGCTAGAAGTATGGAATACACCAACCACTCCAATTAGGAACGAACCGCCGTTGAACTTGAATTGTCAAATTTCTCACACCTATTGATTTCGGATCGAGCCCAAAACTTGGGCAACATCATAATTTGGTGGGAGGAGTCATTTGGTGAGTTTTGAGTGAAATCCAATCGCTAGAAGTATGGAATACACCAACCACTCCAATTAGGAACGAACTGCCGTTGAACTTGAATTGTCCAATTTGGAACACCTATTGATTTCGGATCGAGCCCAAAACTTGGGCAACATCATAATATGGTGGGAGGATTCATTTGGTGAATTTTGAGTGAAATCCAATCGCTAGAAGTATGGAATACACCAACCACTCCAATTAGGAACGACATGCCGTTGAAATTGAATTGACCAATTTCTTACACCTATTGATTTCGGATCGATCCCAAAACTTGGGCAACATCATAATATGGTGGGAGGAGTCATTTGGTTCGTTTTGAGTGAAATCCAATCGCTAGAAGTGTGGAATAGGCCAACCACTCCAATTAGGAACGAACTGCCGTTGAACTTGAATTGTCCAATTTGGAACACTTATTGATTTCGGATCGAGCCCAAAACTTCGGCAACATCATAATGTGGTGGGAGGAGTCATTTGGTGAGTTTTGAGTGAAATCCAAACTCTTGAAGTATGGAATACACCAACCACTCCAATTAGGACGAACTTCCGTTGAACTTGAATTGTCCAATTTGGAACACCTATTGATTTCGGTTCGAGCCCAAAACTTGGGCAACATCATAATATGGTGGGAGGAGTCATTTGGTGAGTTTTGGGTGAAATCCAATCGCTAGAAGTTTGGAATACACCAACCACTCCAATTAGGAACGAACTGCCGTTGAACTTGAATTGTCCAATTTCTCACACCTATTGATTTCGGATCGAGCCCAAAACTTGGGCAACATCATAATATGGTGGGAGGAGTCATTTGGTGCGTTTTGAGTGAAATCCAATCGCTAGAAGTATGGAATACACCAACCACTCCAATTAGGAACGAACTGCGGTTGAACTTGAATTGTCCAATTTGGAACACGTATTGATTTCGGATCGAGACCAAAACTTGGGCAACATCATAATATGGTGGGAGGAGTCATTTGGTGCGTTTTGAGTGAAATCCAATCGCTAGAAGTATGGAATACACCAACCACTCCAATTAGGAACGAACTGCCGTTGAACTTGAATTGTCCAATTTCTCACACCTATTGATTTCGGATCGAGCCCAAAACTTGGGCAACATCATAATATGGTGGGAGGATTCATTTGGTGAGTTTTGAGTGAAATCCAGTCGCTAGAAGTATGGAATACACCAACCACTCCAATTAGGAACGAACGGCCGTTGAACTTGAATTGTCCAATTTGGAACACCTATTGATTTCGGATCGAACCCGAAACTTGGGCAACATCATAATATGGTGGGAGGAGTCATTTGGTGAGTTTTGAGTGAAATCCAATCGCTCGAAGTATGGAATACACCAACCACTCCAATTAGGAACGAACTGCCGTTGAACCTGAATTGTCCAATTTGGAACACCTATTGATTTCGGATCGAGCCCAAAACTTGGGCAACATCATAAAATGGTGGGAGGAGTCATTTGGTGAGTTTTGAGTGAAATCCAAATGCTAGAAGTATGGAATACACCAACCAGTCCAATTGGGAACGAACTGACGTTGAACTTGAATTGTCCAATTTCTAACACCTATTGATTTCGGATCGAGCCCAAAACTTGGGCAACATTATAATATGGTGGGAGGAGTCATTTGGTACGTTTTGAGTGAAATCCAATCGATAGAAGTATGGAATACACCAACCACTCCAATTAGGAACGAACTGCCGTTGAACTTGAATTGTCCAATTTGGAACACCTATTGATTTCGGATCGAGCCCAAAACTTGGGCAACATCATAATATGGTGGGAGGAGTCATTTGGTACGTTTTGAGTGAAATCCAATTGCTAGAAGTATGGAATACCCCAACCACTCCAATTAGGAACGAACTTCCGTTGAACTTGAATTGTCCAATTTCTCACACCAATTGATTTCGGATCGAGCCCAAAACTTGGGCAACATCATAATATGGTGGGAGGAGTCATTTGGTGAGTTTTGAGTGAAATCCAATCGCTAGAACTAAATACACCAACCACTCCAATTAGGAACGAACTGCCGTTGAACTTGAATTGTCCAATTTCTCACACCAATTGATTTCGGATCGAGCCCAAAACTTGGGCAACATCATAATATGGTGGGAGGAGTCATTTGGTGAGTTTTGAATGAAATCCAAACGCTAGAAGTATGGAATACACCTACCACTCCAATTAGGAACGAACTGCCGTTGAACTTGAATTGTCCAATTTCTCACACCTATTGATTTCGGATCGAGCCCAAAACTTGGGCAACATCATAATATGGTGGGAGGAGTCATTTGGTGAGTTTTGAGTGAAATCCAATCGCTTGAAGTATGGAATACACCAACCACTCCAATTAGGAACGAACTGCCGTTGAACTTGAATTGTCCAATTTCTCACACCTATTGATTTCGGATCGAGCCCAAAACTTGGGCAACATCATAATATGGTGGGAGGAGTCATTTGGTTCGTTTTGAGTGAAATCCAATCGCTAGAAGTGTGGAATAGGCCAACCACTCCAATTAGGAACGAACTGCCGTTGAACTTGAATTGTCCAATTTGGAACACTTATTGATTTCGGATCGAGCCCAAAACTTCGGCAACATCATAATGTGGTGGGAGGAGTCATTTGGTGAGTTTTGAGTGAAATCCAAACTCTTGAAGTATGGAATACACCAACCACTCCAATTAGGACGAACTTCCGTTGAACTTGAATTGTCCAATTTGGAACACCTATTGATTTCGGTTCGAGCCCAAAACTTGGGCAACATCATAATATGGTGGGAGGAGTCATTTGGTGAGTTTTGGGTGAAATCCAATCGCTAGAAGTTTGGAATACACCAACCACTCCAATTAGGAACGAACTGCCGTTGAACTTGAATTGTCCAATTTCTCACACCTATTGATTTCGGATCGAGCCCAAAACTTGGGCAACATCATAATATGGTGGGAGGAGTCATTTGGTGCGTTTTGAGTGAAATCCAATCGCTAGAAGTATGGAATACACCAACCACTCCAATTAGGAACGAACTGCGGTTGAACTTGAATTGTCCAATTTGGAACACGTATTGATTTCGGATCGAGACCAAAACTTGGGCAACATCATAATATGGTGGGAGGAGTCATTTGGTGCATTTTGAGTGAAATCCAATCGCTAGAAGTATGGAATACACCAACCACTCCAATTAGGAACGAACTGCCGTTGAACTTGAATTGTCCAATTTCTCACACCTATTGATTTCGGATCGAGCCCAAAACTTGGGCAACATCATAATATGGTGGGAGGATTCATTTGGTGAGTTTTGAGTGAAATCCAGTCGCTAGAAGTATGGAATACACCAACCACTCCAATTAGGAACGAACGGCCGTTGAACTTGAATTGTCCAATTTGGAACACCTATTGATTTCGGATCGAACCCGAAACTTGGGCAACATCATAATATGGTGGGAGGAGTCATTTGGTGAGTTTTGAGTGAAATCCAATCGCTCGAAGTATGGAATACACCAACCACTCCAATTAGGAACGAACTGCCGTTGAACCTGAATTGTCCAATTTGGAACACCTATTGATTTCGGATCGAGCCCAAAACTTGGGGAACATCATAAAATGGTGGGAGGAGTCATTTGGTGAGTTTTGAGTGAAATCCAAATGCTAGAAGTATGGAATACACCAACCAGTCCAATTGGGAACGAACTGACGTTGAACTTGAATTGTCCAATTTCTAACACCTATTGATTTCGGATCGAGCCCAAAACTTGGGCAACATTATAATATGGTGGGAGGAGTCATTTGGTACGTTTTGAGTGAAATCCAATCGATAGAAGTATGGAATACACCAACCACTCCAATTAGGAACGAACTGCCGTTGAACTTGAATTGTCCAATTTGGAACACCTATTGATTTCGGATCGAGCCCAAAACTTGGGCAACATCATAATATGGTGGGAGGAGTCATTTGGTACGTTTTGAGTGAAATCCAATTGCTAGAAGTATGGAATACCCCAACCACTCCAATTAGGAACGAACTGTCGTTGAACTTGAATTGTCCAATTTCTCACACCAATTGATTTCGGATCGAGCCCAAAACTTGGGCAACATCATAATATGGTGGGAGGAGTCATTTGGTGAGTTTTGAGTGAAATCCAATCGCTAGAACTAAATACACCAACCACTCCAATTAGGAACGAACTGCCGTTGAACTTGAATTGTCCAATTTCTCACACCAATTGATTTCGGATCGAGCCCAAAACTTGGGCAACATCATAATATGGTGGGAGGAGCCATTTGGTGAGTTTTGAATGAAATCCAAACGCTAGAAGTATGGAATACACCTACCAATCCAATTAGGAACGAACTGCCGTTGAACTTGAATTGTCCAATTTCTCACACCTATTGATTTCGGATCGAGCCCAAAACTTGGGCAACATCATAATATGGTGGGAGGAGTCATTTGGTGAGTTTTGAGTGAAATCCAAACGCTTGAAGTATGGAATACACCAACCACTCCAATTAGGAACGAACTGCCGTTGAACTTGAATTGTCCAATTTCTCACACCTATTGATTTCGGATCGAGCCCAAAACTTGGGCAACATCATAATATGCTGGGAGGAATCATTTGGTGAGTGTTGAGTGAAATCCAAACGCTAGAAGTATGGAATACACCAACCACTACAATTAGGAACGAACGGCCGTTGAACTTGAATTGTCCAATTTGGAACACCTATTGATTTCGGATCGAACCCAAAACTTGGGCAACATCATAATATGGTGGGAGGAGTCATTTGTTGAGTTTTGAGTGAAATCCAATCGCTAGAAGTATGGAATACACCAACCACTCCAATTAGGAACGAACTGCCGTTGAACTTGAATTATCCAATTTCTCACACCTATTGATTTCGGATCGAGCCCGAAACTTGGGCAACATCATAATATGGAGGGAGGAGTCATTTGGTTCGTTTTGAGTGAAATCCAATCGCTAGAAGTATGGAATACACCAACTACTCCAATTAGGAACGAACTGCTGTTGAACTTGAATTGTCCAATTTCGAACACCTATTGATTTCGGATCGAGCCCAAAACTTGGGCAACATCATAAAATGGTGGGAGGAGTCCTTTGCTGAGTTTTGAGTGAAATCCAAATGCTAGAAGTATGGAATACACCAACCACTCCAATTAGGAACGAACTGCCGTTGAACTTGAATTGTCCAATTTCTCACACCTATTGATTTCGGATCGAGCCCAAAACTTGGGCAACATCATAATATGGTGGGAGGAGTCATTTGGGGAGTTTTGAGTGAAATCCAATCGCTAGAAGTATGGAATACACCAACCACTCCAATTAGGAACGAACTGCCGTTCAACTTGAATTGTCCAATTTCTCACACCTATTGATTTCGGATCGAGCCCAAAACTTGGGCAACATCATAATATGGTGGGAGGAGTCATTTGGTTCGTTTTGAGTGAAATCCAATCGCTAGAAGTACGGAATACACCAACCACTCCAATTAGGAACGAACTGCCGTTGAACTTGAATTGTCCAATTTGAAACACCTATTGATTTCGGATCGAGCCCAAAACTTGGGCAACTTCATAATATGGAGGGAGGAGTCATTTGCTGAGTTCTGAGTGAAATCCAAACGCTAGAAGTATGGAATACACCTACCACTCCAATTAGGAACGAACTGCCGTTGAACTTGAATTGTCCAATTTGGGACACCTATTGATTTCGGATCGAGCACAAAACTTGGGCAACATCATAACATGGTGGGAGGAGTCATTTGGTGAGTTTTGAGGGAAATCCAATCGCTAGAAGTATGGAATACACCAACAACTCCAATTAGGAACGAACTGCCGTTGAACTTGAATTGTCCAATTTCTTTCACCTATTGATTTCGGATCGAGCCCAAAACTTGGGCAACGTCATAATATGGTGGGAGGAGTCATTTGGTGAGTTTTGAGTGAAATCCAATCGCTAGAAGTATGGAATACACCAACCACTCCAATTAGGAACGAACTGCCGTTCAACTTGAATTGTCCAATTTCTCACACCTATTGATTCCGGATCGAGCCCAAAACTTGGGCAACATCATAACATGGTGGGAGGAGTCATTTGGTGAGTTTTGAGTGAAATCCAATCGCTAGAAGTATGGAATACACCGACCACTCCAATTTGGAACGAACTGCCGTTGAACTTGAATTGTCCAATTTCTCACACCAATAGATTTCGGATCTAGCCCAAAACTTGGGCAACATCATAATATGGTGGGAGGCGTCATTTGGTGAGTTTTGAGTGAAATCCAATCGCTAGAAGTGTGGAATACACCAACCACTCCAATTAGGAACGAACTGCAATTGAACTTGAATTGTCCAATTTCTCACACCTATTGATTTCGGATTGGGCCCAAAACTTGGGCAACTTCATAATATGGTGGGAGGAGTCATTTGGGGAGTTTTGAGTGAAATCCATTAGGTAGAAGTATGGAATACACCAACCACTTCAATTTGGAACGAATTGCCGTTGAACTTGAATTGTCCAATTTCTCACACCTATTGATTTCGGATCGAGCCCCAAACTTGGGCAAGATCATAATATGGTGGGAGAAGTCTTTTGGTGAGTTTTGAGTGAAATCCAATCGCTAGAAGTATGGAATACACCAACCACTCCAATTAGGAACAAACTGCCGTTGAACTTGAATTGGCCAATTTCTCACACCTATTGATTTCGCATCGAGCCCAAAACTTGGGCAATATCATAATAAGGTGGGAGGAGTCATTTGTTGAGTTTTGAGTGAAATCCAATCGCTAGAAGTATGGAATACACCAACCACTCCAATTAGGAACGAACTGCCGTTGAACTTGAATTGTCCAATTTGGAACACCTATTGATTTCGGATCGAGCCCAAAACTTGGGCAACATCATAATATGGTGGGAGGAGTCATTTGGTGAGTTTTGAGTGAAATCCAAACGCTAGAAGTATGGAATGCACCTACCACTCCAATTAGGAACGAACTGCCGTTGAACTTGAATTGTCCAATTTGGAACACCTATTGATTTCGGATCGATCCCAAAACTTGGGCAACATCATAATATGGTGGGAGGGGTGATTTAGTGAGTTTTGGGTGAAATCTAATCGCTAGAAGTATGGAATACACCAACCACTCCAATTAGGAACGAATTGCCGTTGAACTTGATTTGTCGAATTTCTCACACTTATTGATTTCGGATCGAGCCCAAAACTTGGGCAACTTCATAATATGGTGGGAGGAGTCATTTGGTGAGTGTTGACTGAAATCCAATCGGTAGAAGTATGTAATACACCAACCACTCCAATTAGGAACGAACTGCCGTTGAACTTGAATTGTCCAATTTCTCACACCTATTGATTTCGGATCGAGCCCCAAACTTAGGCAACATCGTAATATGGTGGGAGGAGTCATTCGGTGAGTTTTTAGTGAAATCCAATCGCTAGAAGTATGGAATACACCAATCACTCCAATAAGGAACGAACTGCCGTTGAACTTGAACTGTCCAATTTCTCACACCTATTGATTTCGGATCGAGCCTAAAACCTGGGCAACATGATAATATGGTGGGAGGGGTCATTTCGTGACTTTTGAGTGAAGTCCAATCGATAGAAGTATGGAATACACCAACCACGCCAATTAGGAACGAATTGTCGTTGAACTTGAATTGTCCAATTTCTCACAGCTATTGATTTCGAATCGAGATCCAAACTTGGGCAACATCATAATATGGTGGGAGGAGTCATTTGCTGAGTTTTGAGTGAAATCCAATCGCTAGAAGTATGGAATACGCCAACCACTCCAATTAGGAACGAACTGCCGTTGAACTTGAATTGTCAAATTTCTCACACCTATTGATTTCGGATCGAGCCCAAAACTTGGGCAACATCATAATATGGTGGGAGGAGTCATTTTGTGAGTTTGGAGTGAAATCCAATCACTACAAGTATGGAATACACCAATCACTCCAATTAGGAACGAAATGCCGTTGAACTTGAATTGTCCAATTTCTCACACCTATTTATTTCGTATCGAGCACAAAACTTTGGCAACCTCATAATATGGTGGGAGGAGTCATTTGGTGAGTTTTGAGTGAAACCCAATCGCTAGAAGTATGGAATACACCAACGACTCCAATTAGGAACGAACTGCCGTTGAACTTGAATTGTCCAATTTCTCACACCTATTTATTTCGGATTGAGCCCCAAACTTGGGAAACATCATAATACGGTGGGAGGAGTCATTTGGTGTGTTTTGAGTGAAATCCAATCGCTAGAAGTATGGAATACACCAACCCCTCCAATTAGGAACGAACTGCCGTTGAACTTGAATTGTCCAATTTCTCACACCTATTGATTTCGGATCGAGCCCAAAACTTGGGCAACATCATAATATGGTGGGAGGAGTCATTTGGTGAGTTTTGAGTGAAATCCAATCGCTAGAGTTATGGAATACAGCAACCACTCCAATTAGGAATGAACTGCCGTTGAACTTGAATTGTGCAATTTCTCACTCCTATTGATTTCGGAACGAGCCCCAAACTTGGGCAACATCATAATATGGTGGGAGGAGTCATTTTGTGAGTTTTGAGTGAAATCCAATCGCTAGAAGTATGGAGTACACCAACCACTCCAATTAGGAACGAACTGCCGTTGAACTTGAATTGTCCAATTTCTTTCACCTATTCATTTCAGATCGAGCCCAAAACTTGGGCAACATGATAATATGGTATCAGGAGTCATTTTGTGAGTTTTGAGTGAAATCCAATCGCTAGAAGTATAGAATACACCAACCACTCCAATTAGGAACGAACTGCCGTTGAACTTGAATTGTCCAATTTCTCACACCTATTGATTTCGGATCGAGCCCAAAAGTTGGGCAACAACATAATATGGTGGGAAGAGTCATTTTTTGAGTTTTGAGTGAAATCCAATCGCTAGAAGTATGGAATACACCAACAACTCCAATTAGGAATGAATTGTCGTTGAACTTGAATTGTCCAATTTCTTTCACCTATTGATTTCGGATCGAGCCCAAAACTTGGGCAACATCATAATATGGTGGGAGGAGTCATTTGGTGAGTTTTGAGTGAAATCCAATCGCTAGAGGTATGGAATACAGCAACCACTCCAATTAGGAACGGACTGCCGTTGAACTTGAATTGTCCAATTTCTCACTCCTATTGATTTCGGATCGAGCCCCAAACTTGGGCAACATCATAATATGGTGGGAGGGGTCCTTTTGTGAGTTTTGAGAGAAATCGAATCGCTAGAGGTATGTAATACACCAACCACTCCAATTAGGAACGAACTGCCGTTGAACTTGAATTGTCCAATTTCTCACACCTATTGATTTCGGATCGAGCCCCAAACTTGGGCAACATCATAATATGGTGTCAGGAGTCATTTGGTGAGTTTTGAGTGAAATCCAATCGCTAGAGGTATGGAATACACCAACCACTCCAATTAAGAACGAACTGCCGTTGAACTGGAATTGTCCAATTTCTGAAACCGATTGATTTCGGATCGAGCCCCAAACTTGTGGAACATCATAATATGGTGGGAGGAGTCATTTGGTCAGTTTTGAGTGAAATCCAATCGCTAGAAGTATGGTGTACACCAACCACTCCAATTAGGAACGAACTGCCGTTGAACTTGAATTGTCCAATTTCTTTCACTTATTGATTTCAGATCGAGCCCAAAACTTGGGCAACATGATAATATGGTGTCAGGAGTCATTTGGTGAGTTTTGAGTGAAATCCAATCGCTAGAAGTATAGAATACACTAACCACTCCAATTAGGAACGAACTGCCGTTGAACATGAATTGTCCAATTTCTCACACCTATTGATTTCGGATCGAGCCCAAAACTTGGGCAACATCATAATATTGTGGGAGGAGTCATTTGGTGAGTTTTGAGTGAAATCCTGTCGCTAGAAGTATGGAATACACCAACCACTCCAATTACGAACGAACTGCCGTTGAACTTGAATTGTCCAATTTCTCACACCTATTGATTTCGGATCGAGCCCCAAACTTGGGCAACATCATAATATGGTGTTAGGAGTCATTTGGTGAGTTTTGAGTGAAATCCAATCGTAGAAGTATGGAATACACCTACAACACCAATTAGAAACGAACTGCCGTTGAACTTGAATTGTCCAATTTCTTTCACCTATTGGTTTCGGATCGATCCCAAAACTTGCGCAACACCATAATATGGTGGGAGGAGTCATTTGGTGAGTTTTGAGGGAAATCCAATCGCTAGAAGTATGGAACACACCAACAACTCCAATTAGGAATGAACTGCCGTTGAACTTGAATTGTCCAATTTCTTTCACCTATTGATTTCGGATCGAGCCCAAAACTTGGGCAACACCATAATATGGTGGGAGGAGACATTTGGTGAGTTTTGAGGGAAATCCAATCGCTAGAAGTGTGGAATACACCAACAACTCCAATTTGGAACGAACTGCCGTTGAACTTGAATTGTCCAATTTCTAACACCTATTGATTTCGGATTGAGCCCAAAACTTGGGCAACATGATAATATGGTGGGAGGAGTCATTTGGTGAGTTTTGAGGGAAATCCAATCGCTAGAAGTATGGAATACACCAACAACTCCAATTAGGAACGAACTGCCGTTGAACTTGAATTGTCCAATTTCTTTCACCTATTGATTTCGGATCGAGCCCAAAACTTGGGCAACATCATAATATGGTGGGAGGAGTCATTTGGTGAGTTTTGAGTGAAATCCAATCGCTAGAAGTATGGAATACACCAACCACTCCAATTTGGAACGAACTGCCGTTGAACTTGAATTGTCCAATTTCTGTCACTTATTGATTTCGGATCGAGCCCAAAACATGGGCAACATGATAATCTGGTGGGAGGAGTCATTTGGTGAGTTTTGAGTGAAATCCAATTGGTAAAAGTATGGAATACACCAACAACTCCAATTAGGAACGAACTGCCGTTGAACTTGAATTGTCCAATTTGGAACACCTATTGATTTCG
The DNA here is from genome assembly GCF_965620075.1 of Prunus avium. Taxonomy (NCBI): domain Eukaryota; kingdom Viridiplantae; phylum Streptophyta; class Magnoliopsida; order Rosales; family Rosaceae; genus Prunus; species Prunus avium. Next base: position 18,226,312 of record NC_142289.1, on the reverse strand, counting down.
GATCGAGCCCCAAACTTGGGCAACATCAAAATATGGTGGGAGGAGTCATTTGGTGTGTTTTGAGTGAAATCCAATCGCTAGAAGTTTGGAATACACCAACCACTCCAATTAGGAACGAACTGCCGTTGAACTGGAATTGTCCAATTTCTCACACCTATTGATTTCGGATCGAGCCCAAAACTTGGGCAACATCATAATATGGTGGGAGGAGTCATTTGGTGAGTTTTGAGTGAAATCCAATCGCTAGAGGTATGGAATACAGCAACCCCTCCAATTAGGAACGAACTGCCGTTGAACTTGAGTTGTCCAATTTCTCACTCCTATTGATTTCGGATCGAGCCCCAAACTTGGGCAACATCATAATATGGTGGGAGGAGTCCTTTTGTGAGTTTTGGGAGAAATCCAATCGCTAGAGGTATGTAATACACCAACCACTCCAATTAGGAACGAACTGCCGTTGAACTTGAATTGTCCAATTTCTCACACCTTTTGATTTCGGATCGAGGCCCAAACTTGGGCAACATCATAATATGGTGTCAGGAGTCATTTGGTGAGTTTTGAGGGAAATCCGATCGCTAGAAGTATGGAATACACCAACCACTCTATTTAAGAACGAACTGCCGTTGAACTTGAATTGTCCAATTTCTCACGCCTATTGATTTCGGATCGAGCCCCAAACTTGCGCAACATCAGAATATGGTGGGGGGAGTCATTTGGTGAGTTTTGAGTGAAATCCAATCGCTAGAAGTATGGAGTACACCAACCAGTCCAATTAGGAACGAACTGCCGTTGAACTTGAATTGTCCAATTTCTTTCACCTATTGATTACAGATCGAGCCCAAAACTTGGGCAACATGATAATATGGTGTTAGGAGTCATTTGGTGAGTTTTGAGTGAAATCCAATCGCTAGAAGTATAGAATACACCAACCACTCCAATTAGGAACGAACTGCCGTTGAACATGAATTGTCCAATTTCTCACACCTATTGATTTCGGATCGAGCCCAAAACTTGGGCAACATCATAATATGGTGGGAGGAGTCATTTGGTGAGTTTTGAGTGAAATCAAATCGCTAGAAGTATGGAATACACCAACCACTCCAATTAGGAACGAACTGCCGTTGAACTTGAATTGTCCAATTTCTCACACCTATTGATTTCGGATCGAGCCCAAAACTTGGGCAACATCATAATATAGTGTTAGGAGTCATTTGGTGAGTTTTGAGTAAAATCCAATCGCCAGAAGTATGGAATACACCAACCACTCCAATTAGGAACGAACTGCCGTTGAACTTGAATTGTCCAATTTCTCACACCTATTGATTTCGGATCGAGCCCAAAACTTGGGTAACTTCATATTATGGTGGGAGGAGCCATTTTGTGAGTTTTGAGTGAAATCCAATCTTTAGAAGTTCAGAATACACCAACCACTCCAATTAGGAACGAACTGCCGTTGAACTTGAATTGTCCAATTTCTCACACCTATTGATTTCGGATCGAGCCCAAAACTTGGGCAACATCATAATCTGGTGTTAGGAGTCATTTGGTGAGTTTTGAGTGAAATCCAATCGCTAGAAGTAAGGAATACACCAACCACTCCAATTAGGAACGAACTGCCGTTGAACTTGAATCGTCCAGTTTCTCACACCTATTGATTTCGGATCGAGCCGAAAACTTGGGAAACATCATAATATGGTGGGAGGAGTCATTTGGTGAGTTTTGAGTGAAATCCAATCGCTAGAAGTATGGAATACACCAACCACTCCAATTAGGAACAAACTGCCGTTGAACTTGAATTGTCCAATTTCTCACACCTATTGATTTCGGATCGAGCCCAAAAGTTGGGGAACAACATAATATGGTGGGCGGAGTCATTTGGTGAGTTTTGAGTGAAATCCAATCGCTAGAAGTATGGAATACGCCAACCACTCCAATTAGGAACGAACTGCCGTTGAACTTGAATTGTTCAATTTCTCAAACCGATTGATTTCGGATCGAGCCCCAAACTTGGGGAACATCATAATATGGTGGGAGGAGTCATTTGGTGAGTTTTGAGTGAAATCCAATCGCTAGAAGTATGGAATACACCAACCACGCCAATTAGGAACGAACTGCCGTTGAACTTGAATTGTTTAATTTCTCAAATCGATTGATTTCGGATCGAGCCCCAAACTTGGGTAACATCATAATATGGTGGGAGGAGTCATTTGGTGAGTTTTGAGTGACATCCAATCGCTAGAAGTTTGGAATACACCAACCACTTCAATTAGGAACAAACTGCCGTTGAACTCGAATTGTCCAATTTGGAACACGTATTGATTTCGGATCGAGCCCAAAACTTGGGCAACATCATAATATGGTGGGTGGAGTCATCTGGTGAGTTTTAAGAGAAATCCAACCGCTAGAAGTATGGAATACACCAACCACTCCAATTAGGAACGAACTGCCGTTGAACTTGAATTGTTCAATTTGGAACACCTATTGATTTCGGATCGAGCCCAGAACTTGGGCAACATCATAATATGGTGGGAGGAGTCATTTGGTGATTTTTTAGTGAAATCCAATTGCTTGAATTATGGAATACACCAACCACTCCAATTAGGAACGAGCTGCCGTTGAACTTGAATTGTCGAATTTGGAACCCCTATTGATTTCGGATTGAGCCCAAAACTTGGGCAACATCATAATATGGTGGGAGGAGTCATTTGGTGAGTTTTGAGTGAAATCCAAGCGCTAGAAGTATGGAATACACCAACCACTCCAATTAGGAACGAACTGCCGTCGAACTTGAATTGTCCCATTTGGAACACCTATTGATTTCGGATCGAGCCCCAAACTTGGGCAACATCATAATTTGGTGGGAAGATTCATTTGGTGAGTTTTGAGTGAAATCCAATCGCTAGAAGTATGGAATACACCAACCACTCCAATTAGGAACGAACTGTCGTTGCACTCGAATTGTCCAATTTGGAACACCTATTGATTTCGGATCGAGCCCAAAACTTGGGCAACATCATAATATGGTGGGAGAAGTCGTTTGGTGAGTTTTGAGTGAAATCCAATCACTAGAAGTATGGAATACACCACCCACTCCAATTAGGAACGAACTGCCGTTGAACTTGATTTGTCCAATTTGGAACACCAATTGATTTCAGATCGAGCCCAAAACTTGGGCAACATCATAATATGGTGGGAGGAGTCATTTGGTGAGTTTTGAGAGAAATCCAATCGCTAGAAGTATGGAATACACCAACCACTCCAATTAGGAACGAACTACCGTTGAAATTGAATTGTCCAATTTCTCACACCTATTGACTTCGGATCGAGCCCAAAACTTGGGCAACAGCATAATATGGTGGGAGGAGTCATCTGGTGACTTTTGAGTGAAATCCAATCGCTAGAAGTATGGAATACACCAACCACTCCAATTAGGAACGAACTGCCATTGAACTTGAATTGTCCAATTTGGAACACCTATTGATTTCAGATCGACCCCAAAACTTGGGAAACATCATCATATGGTGGGAGGAGTCATTTGGTTAGTTTTGAGTGAAATCCAATCGCTAGAAGTATGGAATACACCAACCACTCCAATTAGGAACGAACTGCCGTTGAACATGAATTGTCCAATTTCTCACACCTATTGATTTCGGATCGAGCCCGAAACTTGGGCAACATCATAATATGGTGGGAAGAGTCATTTGGTGAGTTTTGAGTGAAATCCAATCGCTAGAAGTATGGAATACACCAACCACTCCAATTAGGAACGAACTGCCGTTGCACTCGAATTGTCCAATTTCTCACACCTATTGATTTCGGATCGAGCCCAAAACTTGGGCAACATCATAATATGGTGGGAGGAGTCATTTGGTGAGTTTTGAGTGAAATCCAATCGCTAGAATTATGGAATACACCAACCACTCCTATTAGGAACGAGCTGCCGTTGAACTTGAATTGTCCAATTTGGAACCCCTATTGATTTCGGATCGAGCCCAAAACTTGGGCAACATCATAATATGGTGGGAGGAGTCATTTGGTGAGTTTTGAGTGAAATCCAATCGCTAGAAGTATGGAATACACCAACCACTCCAGTAAGGAACGAACTGCTGTTGAACTTGATTTGTCCAATTTGGAACACCTATTGATTTCGGATCGAGCCCAAAACTTGGGCAACATCATAACATGGTGGGCGGAGTCATTTGGTTAGTTTTGAGTGAAATCCAATCGCTAGAAGTATGGAATACACCAACCACTCCAGTAAGGAACGAACTGCTGTTGAACTTGAATTGTCCAATTTGGAACACCTATTGATTTCGGATCGAGCCCAAAACTTGGGCAACATCATAACATGGTGGGCGGAGTCATTTGGTTAGTTTTGAGTGAAATCCAGTCGCTAGAAGTATGGAATACACCAACCACTCCAATTAGGAACGAACTGCCGTTGAACTTGCATTGTCCAATTTGGAACACCTATAGATTTCGGATCGAGCCAAAAACATGGGCAATATCATAATATGGTGGGAGGAGTCATTTGGTGAGTTTTGAGTGAAATCCAATCGCTAGAAGTATGGAATACACCAACCACTCCAGTTAGGATGGAACTGTCGTTGAACTTGAATTGTCCATTTTGGAACACCTATTGATTACGGATCGAGCCCAAAACTTGGGCAACATCATAATATGGTGGGAGGAGTGATTTGGTGAGTTTTGAGTGAAATGCAATCGCTAGAAGTATGGAATACACCAACCACTCCAGTTAGGAACGAACTGCCGTTGAACTTGAATTGTCCAATTTGGAACACCTATAGATTTCGGATCGAGCCCAAAACTTGGGCAAGATCATAATATGGTGGGAGGAGTCATTTCGTGAGTTTTGAGTGAAATCCAATCGCTAGAAGTATGGAATACACCAACCACTCCAATTAGGAACGAATTGCCGTTGAACTTGAATTGTCCAATTTCTCACACCTATTGATTTCGGATCGAGCCCAAAACTTGGGCAACATCATAATATGGTGGGAGGAGTCATTTGGTGAGTTTTGAGTGAAATCCAATCGCTAGAATTATGGAATTATGGAATACCCCAACCACTCCTATTAGGAACGAGCTGCCGTTGAACTTGAATTGTCCAATTTGGAACCCCTATTGATTTCGGATCGAGCCCAAAACTTGGGCAACATCATAATATGGTGGGTGGAGTCATTTGGTGAGTTTTGAGTGAAATCCAATCGCTAGAAGTATGGAATACACCAACCACTCCAGTTAGGAAGGAACTGCCGTTGAACTTGAATTGTCCATTTTGGAACACCTATTGATTTCGGATCGAGCCCAAAACTTGGGCAACATCATAATATGGTGGGAGGAGTGATTTGGTGAGTTTTGAGTGAAATCCAATCGCTAGAAGTATTGAATACCCCAACCACTCCAATTAGGAACGAACTGCCGTTGAACTGGAATTGTCCAATTTGGAACACCTATTGATTTCGGATCGAGCCCAAAACTTGGGCAACATCATCATATGGTGGGAGGAGTCATTTGGTGAGTTTTGAGTGAAATCCAATCGCTTGAAGTATGGAATACTCCAACCACTCCAATTAGGAACGAGTTGCCGTTGAAGTTGAATTGTCCTATTTGGAACACCTATTGATTTCGAATCGAGCCCAAAACCTGGGCAACATCATAATTTGGTGGGAGGAGTCATTTGTTGAGTTTTGAGTGAAATCCAATCGCTAGAAGTATGGAATACACCAACCACTCCAATTAGGAACGAACTGCCGTTGAACTTGAATTGTCCAATTTCTCACACCTATTGATTTCGGATCGAGCCCCAAACTTGGGCAACATCATAATATGGTGGGAGGAGTCATTTGGTTAGTTTTGAGTGAAATCCAATCGCTAAAAGGATGGAATACACCAACCACTCCAGTTAGGAACGAACTGCCGTTGAACTTCAATTGTCCAATTTGGAACACCTATTGATTTCGTATCGATCCCCAAACTTGGGCAACATCATAATATGGTGGGAATAGTCATTTGGCGAGTTTTGAGTGAAATCCAATCGCTAGAAGTATGGAATACACCAACCACTCCAATAAGGAACGAACTGCCGTTGAACTTGAATTGTCCAATTTCTCACACCTATTCATTTCGAATCGAGCCCAAAACTTGGGCAACATCATAATATGGTGGGAGGAGTAATTTGGTGAGTTTTGAGTGAAATCCAATCGCTAGAAGTATGGAATACACCAACCACTCCAATTAGGAACGAACTGCCGTTGAACTTGAATTGTCCAATTTGGAACACCTATTGATTTCGGATCGAGCCCCAAACTTGGGCAACATCATAATTTGGTGGGAGGAGTCATTTGGTGAGCTTTGAGTGAAATCCAATCGCTAGAAGTATGGAATGCACCAACCACTCCAATTAGGAACGAACTGCCGTTGGACTTGAATTGTCCAATTTGGAACACCTATTGATTTCGGATCGAGCCCCAAACTTGGCCAACATCATAATTTGGTGGGAGGAGTCATTTGGTGAGTTTTGAGTGAAATCCAATCGCTAGAAGTATGGAATACACCAACCACTCCAATTAGGAACGAACTGCCGTTGAACTTGAATTGTCCAATTTCTCACAAATATTGATTTCGGATCGAGCCCCAAACGTGGGCAACATCATAATACGGTGGGAGGAGTCATTTGGTGAGTTTTGGGGGAAATCCAATCGCTAGAAGTATGGAATACACCAACCACTCCAATTAGGAACGAACTGCCGTTGAACTTGAATTGTCCAATTTCGAACACCTATTCATTTCGGATCGAGCCCAAAACTTGGGCAACATCATAATATTGTGGGAGGAGTCATTTGGTGAGTTTTGAGTGAAATCCAATCGCTAGAAGTATGGAAGACACCAACCACTCCAATTAGGAACGAACTGCCGTTGAACTTGAATTGTCCAATTTCTCACACCTATTGATTTCGGATCGAGCCCAAAACTTGGGCAACATCATAATATGGTGGGAGGAGTCATTTGGTGAGTTTTGAGTGAAATCCAATCGCTAGAAGTATGGAATACACCAACCACTCCAATTAGCAACGAACTGCCGTTGAACTTGAATTGTCCAATTTCGAACACCAATTGATTTCGAATCGAGCCCAAAACTTGGGTAACATCATAATATGGTGGGAGGAGTCATTTGGGGAGTTTTGAGTGAAATCCAATCGCTAGAAGTATGGAATACACCAACCACTCCAATTACGAACGAACTGCCGTTGAACTTGAATTGTCCAATTTCGAACACCAATTGATTTCGGATCGAGCCCAAAACTTGGGCAACATCATAATATGGTGGGAGGAGTCGTTTGGTGAGTTTTGAGTGAAATCCAATCGCTAGAAGTATGGAATACACCAACCACTCCAATTAGGAACGAACTGCCGTTGAACTTGAATAGCCCAATTTCTTTCACCTATTGATTTCGGATCGAGCCCAAAACTTGGGCAACATCATGATATGGTTGGAGGAGTCCTTTGGTGAGTTTTGAGTGAAATCCAATCGCTAGAAGTATGGAATACACCAACCACTCCAATTAGGAACGAACTACCGTTGAAATTGAATTGTCCAATTTCTCACACCTATTGACTTTGGATCGAGCCCAAAACTTGGGCAACAGCATAATATGGTGGGAGGAGTCATCTGGTGAGTTTTGAGTGAAATACAATCGCTTGAAGTATGGAATACACCAACCACTCCAATTTGGAACGAACAGCCGTTGAACTTGAATTGTCCAATTTCTCACACATATTGATTTCGGACCGAGCCCCAAACTTGGGCAACATCATAATATGGTGGGAGGAGTCATTCGGTGAGTTTTGAGTGAAATCCAATCGCTAGAAGTATGGAATACACCAACCCCTCCAATTGGGAACGGCCTGCCATTGAACTTGAATTGTCCAATTTCTCACACCTATTGATTTCGGATCGAGCCCCAAACTTGGGCAACATCATAATATGGTGGGAGGAGTCATTTGGTGAGTTTTGAGTGAAATCCAATCGCTAGAAGTATGGAATACACCAACCACTCCAATTAGGAACGAACTGCCGTTAAACTTGAATCGTCCAATTTGGAACACCTATTGATTTCGGATCGAGCCCAAAACTTGGGCAAGATCATAATATGGTGGGAGGAGTCATTTCGTGAGTTTTGAGTGAAATCCAATCGCTAGAAGTATGGAATACACCAACCACTCCAATTAGGAACGAACTGCCGTTGAACTTGAATTGTCCAATTTCGAACACCAATTGATTTCGAATTGAGCCCAAAACTTGGGTAACATCATAATATGGTGGGAGGAGTCATTTGGGGAGTTTTGAGTGAAATCCAATCGCTAGAAGTATGGAATACACCAACCACTCCAATTAGGAACGATCTGCCGTTGAACTTGAATTGTCCATTTTATCACACCTATTGATTTCGGATCGAGCCCAAAACTTGGGCAACATCATAATATGGTGGGAGGAGTCATTTGGTGAGTTTTGACTGAAATCCAATCTTTAGAAGTATGGAATACACCAACCACTACAATTAGGAACGAACTGCCGTTCAACTTGAATTGTCCAATTTCGAACACCAATTGATTTCGAATCGAGCCCAAAACTTGGGTAACATCATAATATGGTGGGAGGAGTCATTTGGGAAGTTTTGAGTGAAATCCAATCGCTAGAAGTATGGAATACACCAACCACTCCAATTACGAACGAACTGCCGTTGAACTTGAATTGTCCAATTTCGAACACCAATTGATTTCGGATCGAGCCCAAAACTTGGGCAACATCATAATATGGTGGGAGGAGTCATTTGGTGCGTTTTGAGTGAAATCCAATCGCAAGAAATATGGAATACACCAACCACTCCAATTAGGAACGAACTGCCGTTGAACTTGAATTTTCCAATTTGGAACACCAATTGATTTCGGATCGAGCCCAAAACTTGGGCAACATCATAATATGGTGGGAGGAGTCGTTTGGTGAGTTTTGAGTGAAATCCAATCGCTTGAAGTATGGAATACACCAACCACTGCAATTAGGAACGAACTGCCGTTGAACTTGAATTGTCGAATTTGGAACACCTATTGATTTCGGATCGAGCCCAAAACTTGGGCAACATCATAATATGGTGGGAGGAATCCTTTGGTGATTTTTGGGTGAAATCCAATCGCTAGAAGTATGGAATACAACAACCGCTCCAATTAGGAATGAACTGCCGTTGAACTCTAATTGTCAAATTTGGAAGACCTATTGATTTCGGATCTAGCCCAAAACTTGGGCAACATCATAATATGGTGGGAGGAGTCAATTGGTGAGTTTTGAGTGAAATCCAATCGATAGAAGTATGGAATACACCAACCACTGCAATTAGGAACGAACTGCCGTTGAACTTGAATTGTCCAATTTGGAACACCTATTGATTTCTGATCGAGCCCAAAACTTGGGCAACATCATCATATGGTGGGAGGAGTCATTTGGTGAGGTTTGAGTGAAATCCAATCAATAGAAGTATGGAATACACCAACCACTCCAATTAGGAACGAACTTCCGTTGAACTTGAATTGTCCAATTTGGAACACCTATTGATTTCGGATCGAGCCCAAAACTTGGGCAACATCATAATATGGTGGTAGGAGTCGTTTGGTGAGTTTTGAGTGAAATCCAATCCCTAGAAGTATGGAATACACCAACCAGTCCAATTAGGAACGAACTGCCGTTGAACTTGAATTGTCCAATTTCTCACACCTATTGATTTCGGATCGAGCCCAAAACTTGGGCGACATCATAATATGGTGGGAGGAGTCATTTGGTGAGTTTTGAGTGAAATCCAATCGCTAGAAGTATGGAATACACCAACCACTCCAATTAGGAACGAACTGCCGTTGAACTTGAATTGTCCAGTTTGGAACACCTATTGATTTCTGATCGAGCCCAAAACTTGGGCAACATCATCATATGGTGGGAGGAGTCATTTGCTGAGTTTTGAGTGAAATCCAACCGCTAGAAGTATGGAATACACCAACCACTCCAATTAGGAACGAACTGCCGTTGAACTTGAATTGTCCAATTTCTCACACCTATTGATTTCGGATCGAGCCCAAAACTTGGGCAACATCATAATATGGTGGGAGGAGTCATTTGGTGAGTTTTGAGTGAAATCCAATCCCTAGAAGTATGGAATACACCAACCACTCCAATTAGGAACGAACTGCCGTTGAACTTGAATTGTCCAATTTCTCACACCTATTGATTTCGGATCGAGCCCCAAACTTGGGCAACATCATAATATGGTGGGAGGAGTCATTTGGTGAGTTTAGAGAGAAATCCAATCGCTTGAAGTATGGAATACACCAACCACTGCAATTAGGAACGAACTGCCGTTGAACTTGAATTGTCCAATTTGGAACACCTATTGATTTCGGATCGAGCCCAAAACTTGGGCAACATCATAATATGGTGGGAGGAGTCATTTGGTGAGTTTTGGGTGAAATCCAATCGCTAGAAGTATGGAATACACCAACCACTCCAATTAGGAACGAACTGCCGTTGAACTTGAATTGTCCAATTTCTCACACCTATTGATTTCGGATCGAGCCCAAAACTTGGGCAACATCATAATATGGCGGGAGGAGTCATTTGGTTAGTTTTGAGTGAAATCCAATCGCTAGAAGTATGGAATACACCAACCACCCCAAGTAGGAACGAACTGCCGTTGAACTTGAATTGTCCAATTTGGACGACCTATTGATTTCGGATCGAGCCCAAAACTTGGGCAACATCATAATATGGTGGGAGGAGTCAATTGGTGAGTTTTGAGTGAAATCCAATTCTAGAAGTATGGAATACACCAACCACTCCAATTAGGAACGATCTGCCGTTGAAATTGAATTGTCCAATTTCTCACACCTATTGATTTCGGATCGAGCCCAAAACTTGGGCAACATCATAATATGGTGGGAGGAGTCATTTGGTGAGTTTTGAGTTAAATCCAATCGCTAGAAGTATGGAATACACCAACCACTCCAATTAGGAAAGAACTGTCGTTGAAACTGAATTGACCAATTTCTCACACCTATTGATTTCGGATCGTGCCCAAAACTTGGGCAACATCATAATATGGTGGGAGGAGTCAATTGGTGAGTTTTGAGTGAAATCCAATTCTAGAAGTATGGAATACACCAACCACTCCAATTAGGAACGAACTGCCGTTGAACTTGAATTGTTCAATTTCTCACACCTATTGATTTCGGATCGAGCCCAAAACTTGGGCAACATCATAATATGGTGGGAGGAGTCATTTGGTGAGTTTTGAGTTAAATCCAATCGCTAGAAGTATGGAATACACCAACCACTCCAATTAGGAACGAACTGCCGTTGAAATTGAATTGACCAATTTCTCACACCTATTGATTTCGGATCGAGCCCAAAACTTGGGCAACATCATAATATGGTGGGAGGAGTCATTTGGTGAGTTTTGAGTGAAATCCAATCTCTAGAAGTATGGAATACACCAATCACTCCAGTTAGGAACGAACTGCCGTTGTACTTGAATTGTCCAATTTGGAACACCTATTGATTTCGGATCGAGCCCAAAACTTGGGCAACATCATAATATGGTGGGAGAAGTCATTTGGTGAGTTTTGAGTGAAATCCAATAGATAGAAGTATGTAATACACCAACCACTCCAATTAGGAACGAACTGCCGTTGAACTTGAATTGTCCAATTTCTCACACCTATTGATTTCGGATCGAGCCCAAAACTTGGTCAATATCATAATATGGTGGGAGAAGTCATTTGGTTAGTTTTGAGTGAAATCCAATCGCTAGAAGTATGGAATACACCAACCACTCCAATTAGGAACGAACTGCCGTTGAACTTGAATTGTCCAATTTGGAACACCTATTGATTTCGGATCGAGCCCAAATCTTGGGTAACATCATAATATGGTGGGAGGAGTCATTTGGTGAGTTTTGAGTGAATTCCAATCGCTAGAAGTATGGAATACACCAACCACTCCAATTAGGAACGAACTGCCATTGAACTTGAATTGTCCAATTTCTCACACCTATTCATTTCGGATCGAGCCCAAAACTTGGGCAACATCATAATATGGTGGGAGGAGTCATTCGGAGAGTTTTGAGTGAAATCCAATCGCTAGAAGTATGGAATACACCAACCACTCAATTAGGAACGAAATGCCGTTGAAATTGAATTGACCAATTTCTCACACCTATTGATTTCGGATAGAGCCCAAAACTTGGGCAACATCATAATATCGTGGGAGGAGTCATTTGGTGAGTTTTGAGTGAAATCCAATCGCTAGAAATATGGAATACACCAACCACTCCAATTAGGAACGAACTGCCGTTGAACATGAATTGTCCAATTTGGAACACCTATTGATTTCGGATCGAGCCCAAAACTTGGGCAACATCATAATATGGTGGGAGGAGTCATTTGGTGAGTTTTGAGTGAAATCCAATCGCTAGAAGTTTGGAATACACCAACCACTCCAATTTGGAACGAACAGCCGTTGAACTTGAATTGTCCAATTTCTCACACCTATTGATTTCGGATCGAGCCCAAAACTTGGGCAACATCATAATATGGTGGGAGAAGTCATTTGGTTAGTTTTGAGTGAAATCCAATCGCTAGAAGTATGGAATACACCAACCACTCCAATTAGGAACGGACTGCCGTTCAACTTGAATTGTCCAATTTGGAACACCTATTGATTTCGGATCGAGCCCAAATCTTGGGTAACATCATAATATGGTGGGAGGAGTCATTTGGTGAGTTTTGAGTGAATTCCAATCGCTAGAAGTATGGAATACACCAACCACTCCAATTAGGAACGAACTGCCGTTGAACTTGAATTGTCCAATTTGGAACACCTATTGATTTCGGATCGAGCCCAAAACTTGGGCAACATCATAATATGGTGGGAGGAGTCATTTGGTGAGTTTTGAGTGAAATCCAATCGCTAGAAGTATGGAATACACCAACCACTCCAGTTGGGAACGAACTGCCGTTGAACTTGAATTGTCCAATTTGGAACACCTATTGATTTCGGATCGAGCCCAAAACTTGTGCACCATCACAATATGGTGGGAGGAGTCATTTGGTGAGTTTTGAGTGAAATCCAATCGCTAGAAGTATGGAATACACCAACCACTCCAATTAGGAACGAATTGCCGTTGAACTTGAATTGTCCAATTTGGAAGTATGGAATACACCAACCACTCCAATTAGGAACGAAATGCCGTTGAAATTGAATTGATCAATTTCTAACACCTACTCATTTCGGATCGAGCCCAAAACTTGGGCAACATCATAATATGGTGGGAGCAGTTATTTGGTGAGTTTTGAGTGAAATCCAATCGCTAGAAGTATGGAATACACCAACCACTCCAATTAGGAACGAACTGCCGTTGAACTTGAATTGTCCAATTTCTCAAATCTATTGATTTCGGATCGAGCCCCAAACTTGGGCAACATCATAATATGGTGGGCGGAGTCATTTGGTGAGTTTTGAGTGAAATCCAATCGCTAGAAGTATGGAATACACCAAGCACTCCAATTAGGAACGAACTGCCGTTGAACCTGAATTGTCCAATTTCTCACACCTATTGATTTCGGATCAAGCCCAAAACTTGGGCAAAATCATAATATGGTGGGAGGAGTCTTTTGGTGAGTTTTGAGGGAAATCCAATTGCTAGAAGTATGGAATACACCAACCACTCCAATTTGGAACGAAATGCCGTTGAAATTGAATTGACCAATTTCTCACACCTATTGATTTCGGATCGAACCCAAAACTTGGGGAACATCATAATATGGTGGGAGGAGTCATTTGGTGAGTTTTGAGTGAATTCCAATCGCTAGAAGTATGGAATACACCAACCACTCCAATTAGGAACGAACTGCCGTTGAACTTGAATTGTCCAATTTCTCACACCTATTGATTTCGGATCGAGCCCAAAACTTGGGCAACATCATAATATGGTGGGAGGAGTCATTTGGTGAGTTTTGAGTGAAATCCAATCGCTAGAAGTATGGAATACATCAAGCACTCCAATTAGAAACGAAATGCGTTGAAATTGAATTCACCAATTTCTCACACCTATTGATTTCGGATCGAGCCCAAAACTTGGGCAACATCATAATATGGTGGGAGGAGTCATTTCGTGAGTTTTGAGTGAAATCCAATCGCTAGAACTATGGAATACACCAACCACTCCAATTAGGAACGAACTGCCGTTGAACTTGAATTGTCCAATTTGGAACACCTATTGATTTCGGATCGAGCCCAAAACTTGTGCACCATCATAATATGGTGGGAGGAGTCATTTGGTGAGTTTTGAGTGAAATCCAATCGCTAGAAGTTTGGAATACACCAACCACTCCAATTAGGAACGAACTGCCGTTGAACTTGAATTGTCCAATTTGGAACACCTATTGATTTCGGATCGAGCCCAAATCTTGGGTAACATCATAATATGGTGGGAGGAGTCATTTGGTGAGTTTTGAGTGAATTCCAATCGCTAGAAGTATGGAATACACCAACCACTCCAATTAGGAACGAACTGCCGTTGAACTTGAATTGTCCAATTTGGAACACCTATTGATTTCGGATCGAGCCCAAAACTTGTGCACCATCATAATATGGTGGGAGGAGTCATTTGGTGAGTTTTGAGTGAAATCCAATCGCTAGAAGTTTGGAATACACCAACCACTCCAATTAGGAACGAACTGCCGTTGAACTTGAATTGTCCAATTTGGAACACCTATTGATTTCGGATCGAGCCCAAAACTTGGGCAACATTATAATATGGTGGGAGGAGTCATTTGGTGAGTTTTGAGTGAAATCCAATCGCTAGAAGTATGGAATACACCAACCACTCCAATTAGGAACGAACTGCCGTTGAACTTGAATTGTCCAATTTCTCACACCTATTGATTTCGGATCGAGCCCAAAACTTGGGCAACATCATAATATGGTGGGAGGAGTCATTTGGTGAGTTTTGAGTGAAATCCAATCGCTAGAAGTATGGAATACATCAAGCACTCCAATTAGAAACGAAATGCGTTGAAATTGAATTCACCAATTTCTCACACCTATTGATTTCGGATCGAGCCCAAAACTTGGGCAACATCATAATATGGTGGGAGGAGTCATTTCGTGAGTTTTGAGTGAAATCCAATCGCTAGAACTATGGAATACACCAACCACTCCAATTAGGAACGAACTGCCGTTGAACTTGAATTGTCCAATTTGGAACACCTATTGATTTCGGATCGAGCCCAAAACTTGTGCACCATCATAATATGGTGGGAGGAGTCATTTGGTGAGTTTTGAGTGAAATCCAATCGCTAGAAGTTTGGAATACACCAACCACTCCAATTAGGAACGAACTGCCGTTGAACTTGAATTGTCCAATTTGGAACACCTATTGATTTCGGATCGAGCCCAAAACTTGGGCAACATTATAATATGGTGGGAGGAGTCATTTGGTGAGTTTTGAGTGAAATCCAATCGCTAGAAGTATGGAATACACCAACCACTCCAATTAGGAACGAACTGCCGTTGAACTTGAATTGTCCAATTTCTCACACCTATTGATTTCGGATCGAGCCCAAAACTTGGGCAACATCATAATATGGTGGGAGGAGTCATTTGGTGAGTTTTGAGTGAAATCCAATTGCCAGAAGTATGGAATACACCAACCACTCCAGTTAGGAACGAACTGCCGTTGAACTTGAATTGTCTAATTTCTCCCACCTATTTGTTTCGGATCGAGCCCAAAACTTGGGCAACATCATAATATGGTGGGCGGAGTCATTTGGTGAGTTTTGAGTGAAATCCAATCGCAAGAAGTACGGAATACACCAACCACTCCAATTAGGAACGAACTGCCGCTGAACTTGAATTGAGCAATTTCTCACACCTATTGATTTCGGATTGAGCCCAAAACTTGGGCAACATCATAATATGGTGGGAGGAGTCATTCGGTTCGTTTTGAGTGAAATCCAATCGCTAGAAGTTTGGAATACACCAACCACTCCAATTAGGAACGAACTGCCGTTGAACTTGAATTGTTCAATTTCTCACACCTATTGATTTCGGATCGAGCCCAAAACTTGGGCAACATCATAATATGGTGGGAGGAGTCATTTGTTTCGTTTTGAGTGAAATCCAATCGCTAGAAGTTTGGAATACACCAACCACTCCAATTAGGAACGAACTGCCGTTGAACTTGAATTGTCCAATTTCTCACACCTATTGATTTCGGATCGAGCCCAAAACTTGGGCAACATCATAATATGGTGGGAGGAGTCATTTGGTGAGTTTTGAGTGAAATCCAATCGCTAGAAGTATGGAATACATCAAGCACTCCAATTAGAAACGAAATGCGTTGAAATTGAATTCACCAATTTCTCACACCTATTGATTTCGGATCGAGCCCAAAACTTGGGCAACATCATAATATGGTGGGAGGAGTCATTTCGTGAGTTTTGAGTGAAATCCAATCGCTAGAACTATGGAATACACCAACCACTCCAATTAGGAACGAACTGCCGTTGAACTTGAATTGTCCAATTTGGAACACCTATTGATTTCGGATCGAGCCCAAAACTTGTGCACCATCATAATATGGTGGGAGGAGTCATTTGGTGAGTTTTGAGTGAAATCCAATCGCTAGAAGTTTGGAATACACCAACCACTCCAATTAGGAACGAACTGCCGTTGAACTTGAATTGTCCAATTTGGAACACCTATTGATTTCGGATCGAGCCCAAATCTTGGGTAACATCATAATATGGTGGGAGGAGTCATTTGGTGAGTTTTGAGTGAATTCCAATCGCTAGAAGTATGGAATACACCAACCACTCCAATTAGGAACGAACTGCCGTTGAACTTGAATTGTCCAATTTGGAACACCTATTGATTTCGGATCGAGCCCAAAACTTGTGCACCATCATAATATGGTGGGAGGAGTCATTTGGTGAGTTTTGAGTGAAATCCAATCGCTAGAAGTTTGGAATACACCAACCACTCCAATTAGGAACGAACTGCCGTTGAACTTGAATTGTCCAATTTGGAACACCTATTGATTTCGGATCGAGCCCAAAACTTGGGCAACATTATAATATGGTGGGAGGAGTCATTTGGTGAGTTTTGAGTGAAATCCAATCGCTAGAAGTATGGAATACACCAACCACTCCAATTAGGAACGAACTGCCGTTGAACTTGAATTGTCCAATTTCTCACACCTATTGATTTCGGATCGAGCCCAAAACTTGGGCAACATCATAATATGGTGGGAGGAGTCATTTGGTGAGTTTTGAGTGAAATCCAATCGCTAGAAGTATGGAATACATCAAGCACTCCAATTAGAAACGAAATGCGTTGAAATTGAATTCACCAATTTCTCACACCTATTGATTTCGGATCGAGCCCAAAACTTGGGCAACATCATAATATGGTGGGAGGAGTCATTTCGTGAGTTTTGAGTGAAATCCAATCGCTAGAACTATGGAATACACCAACCACTCCAATTAGGAACGAACTGCCGTTGAACTTGAATTGTCCAATTTGGAACACCTATTGATTTCGGATCGAGCCCAAAACTTGTGCACCATCATAATATGGTGGGAGGAGTCATTTGGTGAGTTTTGAGTGAAATCCAATCGCTAGAAGTTTGGAATACACCAACCACTCCAATTAGGAACGAACTGCCGTTGAACTTGAATTGTCCAATTTGGAACACCTATTGATTTCGGATCGAGCCCAAAACTTGGGCAACATTATAATATGGTGGGAGGAGTCATTTGGTGAGTTTTGAGTGAAATCCAATCGCTAGAAGTATGGAATACACCAACCACTCCAATTAGGAACGAACTGCCGTTGAACTTGAATTGTCCAATTTCTCACACCTATTGATTTCGGATCGAGCCCAAAACTTGGGCAACATCATAATATGGTGGGAGGAGTCATTTGGTGAGTTTTGAGTGAAATCCAATTGCCAGAAGTATGGAATACACCAACCACTCCAGTTAGGAACGAACTGCCGTTGAACTTGAATTGTCTAATTTCTCCCACCTATTTGTTTCGGATCGAGCCCAAAACTTGGGCAACATCATAATATGGTGGGCGGAGTCATTTGGTGAGTTTTGAGTGAAATCCAATCGCAAGAAGTACGGAATACACCAACCACTCCAATTAGGAACGAACTGCCGCTGAACTTGAATTGAGCAATTTCTCACACCTATTGATTTCGGATTGAGCCCAAAACTTGGGCAACATCATAATATGGTGGGAGGAGTCATTCGGTTCGTTTTGAGTGAAATCCAATCGCTAGAAGTTTGGAATACACCAACCACTCCAATTAGGAACGAACTGCCGTTGAACTTGAATTGTTCAATTTCTCACACCTATTGATTTCGGATCGAGCCCAAAACTTGGGCAACATCATAATATGGTGGGAGGAGTCATTTGTTTCGTTTTGAGTGAAATCCAATCGCTAGAAGTTTGGAATACACCAACCACTCCAATTAGGAACGAACTGCCGTTGAACTTGAATTGTCCAATTTCTCACACCTATTGATTTCGGATCGAGCCCAAAACTTGGGCAACATCATAATATGGTGGGAGGAGTCATTTGGTGAGTTTTGAGTGAAATCCAATCGCTAGAAGTATGGAATACACCAACCACTCCAATTAGGAACGAAATGCCGTTGAAATTGAATTCATCAATTTCTCACACCTACTCATTTCGGATCGAGCCCAAAACTTGGGCAACATCATAATATGGTTGGAGGAGTCATTTGGTGAGTTTTGACTGAAATCCAATCGCTAGAAGTATGGAATACACCAACCACTCCAATTAGGAACGAACTGCCGTTGAACTTGAATTGTTCAATTTCTCAAATCTATTGATTTCGGATCGAGCCCCAGACTTGGGCAACATCATAATATGGTGGGCGGAGTCATTTGGTGAGTTTTGAGTGAAATCCAATCGCTAGAAGTATGGAATACACCAACCACTCCAATTGGGAACGAACTGCCGTTGAACTTGAATTGTCCAATTTCTCACACCTATTGATTTCGGATCGAGCCCCAAACTTGGGCAACATCATAATATGGTGGGCGGAGTCATTTGGTGAGTTTTGAGTGAAATCCAATCGCTAGAAGTATGGAATACACCAACCACTCCAATTAGGAACGAACTGCCGTTGAACTTGAATTGTCCAATTTCTCACACCTACTGATTTCGGATCGAGCCCAAAACTTGGGCAACACCATAATATGGTGGGAGGAGTCATTTGGTGAGTTTTGAGTGAAATCCAATCGCTAGAAGTATGGAATACACCAACCACTCCAATTAGGAACGAACTGCCGTTGAACTTGAATTGTCCAATTTGGAACACCTATTGATTTCGGATCGAGCCCCAAACTTGGGCAACATTGTAATATGGTGGGAGGAGTCATTTGGTGAGTTTTGAGTGAAGTCCAATCGCTAGAAGTATGGAACACACCAACCACTCCAATTAGGAACCAACTGCCGTTGAACTTGAGTTGTCCAATTTCTCATACCTACTGATTTCGGATCGAGCCCAAAACTTGGGCAACACCATAATATGGTGGGAGGAGTCATTTGGTGAGTTTTGAGTGAAATCCAATCGCTAGAAGTATGGAATACACCAACCACTCCAATTAGGAACGAAATGCCGTTGAAATTGAATTCATCAATTTCTCACACCTACTTATTTCGGATCGAGCCCAAAACTTGGGCAACATCATAATATGGTGGGAGGAGTCATTTGGTGAGTTTTGAGTGAAATCCAATCGCTAGAAGTATGGAATACACCAACCACTCCAATTAGGAACGAACTGCCGTTGAACTTGAATTGTCCAATTTCTCAAATCTATTGATTTCGGATCGAGCCCCAAACTTAGGAAACATCATAATATGGTTGGCGGAGTCATTTGGTG
The DNA here is from genome assembly GCF_965620075.1 of Prunus avium. Classification (NCBI taxonomy): domain Eukaryota; kingdom Viridiplantae; phylum Streptophyta; class Magnoliopsida; order Rosales; family Rosaceae; genus Prunus; species Prunus avium. Next base: position 18,206,268 of record NC_142289.1, on the reverse strand, counting down.
AGTTTTGAGTGAAATCCAATCGCTAGAAGTATGGAATACACCAACCACTCCAATTGGGAACGAACTGCCGTTCAACTTGAATTGTCCAATTTCTCACACCTATTGATTTCGGATCGAGCCCAAAACTTGGGCAACATCATAATATGGTGGGAGGAGTCATTTGGTGAGTTTTGAGTGAAATCCAATCGCTAGAAGTATGGAATACACCAACCACTCCAATTGGGAACGAACTGCCGTTGAACTTGAATTGTCCAATTTCTCACACCTATTGATTTCGGATCGAGCCCCAAACTTGGGCAACAGCATAATATGGTGGGAGGAGTCATTTGGTGAGTTTTAAGTGAAATCCAATCGCTAGAAGTATGGAATACACTAACCACTCCAATTAGGAACGAACTGCCGTTGAACTTGAATTGTCCAATTTCTCACACCTATGGATTTCGGATCGAGCCCAAAACTTGGGCAACATCATAATATGGTGGGAGGAGTCATTTGGTGAGTTTTGAGGGAAATCCAATTGCTAGAAGTATGGAATAGACCAACCACTCCAATTAGGAACGAAATGCCGTTGAAATTTAATTGACTAATTTCTCACACCTATTGATTTCGAATCGAGCCCAAAACTTGGGCAACATCATAACATGGTGGGAGGAGTAATTTGGCGAGTTTTGAGTGAAATCCAATCGCTAGAAGTATGGAATACACCACCCACTCCAATTGGGAACGAACTGCCGTTGAACTTGAATTGTCCAATTTGGAACACCTATTGATTTCGGATCGAGCCCAAAACTTGTGCACCATCATAATATGGTGGGAGGAGTCATTTGGTGAGTTTTGAGTGAAATCCAATCGCTAGAAGTATGGAATACACCAACCACTCCAATTAGGAACGAACTGCCGTTGAACTTGAATTGTCCAATTTGGAACACCTATTGATTTCGGGTCGAGCCCAAAACTTGGGCAACATCATAATATGGTGGGAGGAGTCATTTGGTGAGTTTTGAGTGAAATCCAATCGCTAGAAGTATGGAATACACCAACCACTCCAATTAGGAACGAACTGCATTTGAACTTGAATTGTCCAATTTGGAACACCTATTGATTTCGGATCGAGCCCAAAACTTGGGCAACATCATAATATGGTGGGAGGAGTCATTTGGTGAGTTTTGAGTGAAATCCAATCGCTAGAAGTGTGGAATACACCAACCACTCCAATTAGGAACGAACTGCCGTTGAACTTGAATTGTCCAATTTGGAACACCTATTGATTTCGGATCGAGCCCCAAACTTGGGCAACATCGTAATATGGTGGGAGGAGTCATTTGGTGAGTTTTGAGTGAAATCCAATCGCTAGAATTATGGAATACGCCAACCACTCCAAATAGGAACGAACTGCCGTTGAACTTGAATTGTCCAATTTGGAACACCTATTGATTTCGGATCGAGCCCAAAACTTGGGCAACATCATAATATGGTGGGAGGAGTCATTTGGTGAGTTTTGAGTGAAATCCAATCGCAAGAAGTATGTAATACACCAACCACTCCAATTTGGAACGAAATTCCGTTGAAATTGAATTGACTAATTTCTCACACCTATTGATTTCGGATCGATCCCAAAACTTGGGCAATATCATAACATGGTGGGAGGAGTCATTTGGTGAGTTTTGAGTGTAATCCAATCGCTACAAGTATGGCATACACCAACCACCCCAATTAGGAACGAACTGCCGTTGAACTTGAATTGTCCAATTTGGAACACCTATTGATTTCGGATCGAGCCCCAAACTTGGGCAACATCGTAATATGGTGGGAGGAGTCATTTGGTGAGTTTTAAGTGAAATCCAATCGCTAGAAGTATGGAATACACCAACCAGTCCAATTAGGAACGAACTGCCGTTGAACTTGAATTGTCCAATTTCTCACACCTACTGATTTCGGATCGAGCCCAAAACTTGGGCAACACCATAATATGGTGGGAGGAGTCATTTGGTGAGTTTTGAGTGAAATCCAATAGCTAGAAGTATGGAATACACCAACCACTCCAATTAGGAACGAAATGCCGTTGACATTGAATTGACCAATTTCTCACACGTATTGACTTCGGATCGAGCCCAAAACTTGGGCAACATCATAATATGGTGGGAGGAGTCATTTGGTGAGATTTCAGTGAAATCCAATCGCTAGAAGTATGGAATACACCAACCACTCCAATTAGGAACGAACTGCCGTTGAACTTGCATTGTCCAATTTCTCACACCTATTGATTTCGGATCGAGCCCCAAACTTGGGCAACATCATAATATTGTGGGAGGAGTCATTTGGTGAGTTTTGAATGAAATCCAACCGCTAGAAGTATGGAATACACCAACCACTCCAATTAGGAACGAAATGCCGTTCAAATTGAATTGACCAATTTCTCACACCTATTGATTTCGGATCGAGCACAAAACTTGGGCGACATCATAATATGGTGGGTGGAGTCATTTGGTGAGTTTTGAGCGAAATCCAATCACTAGAAGTATGGAATACACCAACCACTCCAATTAGGAACGAAATGCCGTTGAAATTTAATTGACCAATTTCTCAATCCTATTGATTTCGGATCCAGCCCAAAACTTGGGCAACATCAAAATATGGTGGGAGGAGTCATTTGGTGAGTTTTGAGTGAATTCCAATCGCTAGAAGTATGGAATACACCAACCACTCCAATTAGGAACGAACTGCCGTTGAACTTGAATTGTCCAATTTGGAACACCTATTGATTTCGGATCGAGCCCAAAACTTGGGCAACAACATAATATGGTGGGAGTAGTCATTTGGTGAGTTTTGAGTGAAATCCAATCGCTAGAGGTATGGAATACACCAACCACTCCAATTAGGAACGAACTGCCGTTGAACTTGAATTGTCCAATTTGGAACACCTATTGATTTCGGATCGAGCCCAAAACTTGGGCAACATCATAATATGGTGGGAGGAGTCATTTGGTGAGATTTCAGTGAAATCCAATCGCTAGAAGTATGGAATACACCAACCACTCCAATTAGGAACGAACTGCCGTTGAACTTGAATTGTCCAATTTCTCACACCTATTGATTTCGGATCGAGCCCAAAACTTGGGCAACATCATAATATGGTGGGACGAGACATTTGGTGAGTTTTGAGTGAAATCCAATCGCTAGAAGTATGGAATACACCAACCACTCCAATTAGGAACGAACTGCCGTTGAACTTGAATTGTCCAATTTCTCACACCTATTGATTTCGGATCGAGCCCAAAACTTGGGCAACATCATAATATGGTGGGAGGAGTCATTCGGTGAGTTTTGAGTGAAATCCAATCATTAGAAGTATGGAATACACCAACCACTCCAATTAGGAACGAAATGCCGTTGAAATTGAATTGACCAATTTCTCACACCTATTGATTTCGGATCGAGTCCAAAACTTGGGCAACATCATAATATGGTGGGAGGAGTCATTTGGTGAGTTTTGAGTGAAATCCAATCGCTAGAAGTATGGAATACACCAACCACTCCAATTAGGAACGAACTGCCGTTGAACTTGAATTGTCCAATTTGGAACACCTATTGATTTCGGATCGAGCCCCAAACTTGGGCAACATCGTAATATGGTGGGAGGAGTCATTTGGTTAGTTTTGAGTGAAATCCAATCGCTAAAAGTATGGAATACACCAACCACTCCAATTAGGAACGAACAGCCGTTGAACTTGAATTGTCCAATTTCTCACACCTATTGATTTAGGATCGAGCCCAAAACTTGGGCAACATCATAATATGGTGGGAGAAGTCATTTGGTTAGTTTTGAGTGAAATCCAATCGCTAGAAGTATGCAATACACCAACCACTCCAATTAGGAACGAACTGCCGTTGAACTTGAATTGTCCAATTTGGAAGACCTATTGATTTCGAATCGAGCCCAAAACTTGGGCAACATCATAATATGGTGGGAGGAGTCATTTGGTGAGTTTTGAGTGAAATCCAATCACTAGATGTATGGAATACACCAACCACTCCAATTAGTAACGAACTGCCACTGAACTCGAATTGTCCAATTTGGAACACCTATTGATTTCGGATCGAGCCCAAAACTTGTGCACCACCATAATATGGTGGGAGGACTCATTTGGTGAGTTTTGAGTGAAATCCAATCGCTAGAAGTATGGAATACACCAACCACTCCAATTAGGAACGAACTGCCGTTGAACTTGAATTGTCCAATTTGGAACACCTATTGATTTCGGATCGAGCCCCAAACTTGGGCAACATCGTAATATGGTGGGAGGAGTCATATGGTGAGTTTTGAGTGAAATCCAATCGCTAGAAGTATGGAATACACCAACCACTCCAATTAGGAACGAACTGCCGTTGAACTTGAATTGTCCAATTTCTCACACCTATTGATTTCGGATCGAGCCCAAAACTTGGGCAACATCATAATATGGTGGGACGAGTCATTTGGTGAGTTTTGAGTGAAATCCAATCGCTAGAAGTATGGAATACACCAACCACTCCAATTAGGAACGAACTGCCGTTGAACTTGAATTGTCCAATTTCTCACACCTATTGATTTCGGATCGAGCCCAAAACTTGGGCAACATCATAATATGGTGGGAGGAGTCATTCGGTGAGTTTTGAGTGAAATCCAATCATTAGAAGTATGGAATACACCAACCACTCCAATTAGGAACGAAATGCCGTTGAAATTGAATTGACCAATTTCTCACACCTATTGATTTCGGATCGAGTCCAAAACTTGGGCAACATCATAATATGGTGGGAGGAGTCATTTGGTGAGTTTTGAGTGAAATCCAATCGCTAGAAGTATGGAATACACCAACCACTCCAATTAGGAACGAACTGCCGTTGAACTTGAATTGTCCAATTTGGAACACCTATTGATTTCGGATCGAGCCCCAAACTTGGGCAACATCGTAATATGGTGGGAGAAGTCATTTGGTGAGTTTTGAGTGAAATCCAATCGCTAGAAGTATGGAATACACCAACCACTCCAATTAGGAAAGAAATGCCGTTGAAATTGAATTGACCAATTTCTCACACCTATTGATTTCGGATCGAGTCCAAAACTTGGGCAACATCATAATATGGTGGGAGGAGTCATTTGGTGAGTTTTGAGTGAAATCCAATCGCTAGAAGTATGGAATACACCAACCACTCCAATTAGGAACGAACTGCCGTTGAACTTGAATTGTCCAATTTGGAACACCTATTGATTTCGGATCGAGCCCCAAACTTGGGCAACATCGTAATATGGTGGGAGAAGTCATTTGGTGAGTTTTGAGTGAAATCCAATCGCTAGAAGTATGGAATACACCAACCACTCCAATTAGGAACGAACTGCCGTTGAACTTTTATTGTCCAATTTCTCACACCTGTTGATTTCGGATCGAGCCCAAAACTTGGGCAACATCGTGATACGGTGGGAATAGTCATTTTGTGAGTTTTGAGTGAAATCCAATCGCTAGAAGTATGCAATACACCAACCACTCCAATTAGGAACGAACTGCCATTGAACTAGAATTGTCCAATTTGGAACACCTATTGATTTCGGGTCGAGCCCAAAACTTGGCTAACATCATAATATGGTGGGAGGAGTCATTTGGTGAGTTTTGAGTGAAATCCAATCGCTAGAAGTGTGGAATACACCAACCACTCCAATTAGGAACGAACTGTCGTTGAACTAGAATTGTCCAATTTGGAACACCTATTGATTTCGTATCGAGCCCAAAACTTGGCCAACATCATAATATGGTGGGAGGAGTCATTTGGTGAGTTTTGTGGGAAATCCAATCGCTAGAAGTATGGAATACACCAACCACTCCAATTAGGAACGAACTGCCGTTGAACTAGAATTGTCCAATTTGGAACACCTATTGATTTCGGATCGAGCCCAAAACTTGGGCAACATCATAATATGGTGGGAGGAGTCATTTGGTTAGTTTTGAGTGAAATCCAATCGCTAGAAGTATGGAATACACCGACCACTCCAATTAGGAACGAACTGCCGTTGAACTTGAATTGTCCAATTTGGAACACCTATTGATTTCAGATCGAGCCCAAAACTTGGGCAACATCATAATATGGTGGGAGGAGTCAGTTGGTGAGTTTTGAGTGAAATCCAATCACTAGAAGTATGGAATACACCAACCACTACAATTAGGAACGAACTGCCGTTGAACTTGAATTGCCCAATTTCTCACACCTATTGATTTTAGATCGAGCCCAAAACTTGGGTAACATCATAGTATGGTGGGAGGAGTCATTTGTAGAGTTTTGAGTGAAATCCAATCGCTAGAAGTATGGAATACACCAACCACTCCAATTAGGAACGAACTGCCGTTGAACTTGAATTGTCCAATTTCTCACACCTATTGATTTCGGATCGAGCCCAAAACTTGGGCAACATCATAATATGGTGGGAGGAGTCATTCGGTGAGTTTTGAGTGAAATCCAATCATTAGAAGTATGGAATACACCAACCACTCCAATTAGGAACGAAATGCCGTTGAAATTGAATTCACCAATTTCTCACACCTATTGATTTCGGATCGAGTCCAAAACTTGGGCAACAACATAATATGGTGGGAGGAGTCATTTGGTGAGTTTTGAGTGAAATCCAATCGCTAGAAGTATGGAACACACCAACCACTCCAATTAGGAACGAACTGCCGTTGAACTTGAATTGTCCAATTTGGAACACCTATTGATTTCGGATCGAGCCCCAAACTGGGGCAACATCGTAATATGGTGGGAGGAGTCATTTGGTGAGTTTTCAGTGAAATCCAATCACTAGATGTATGGAATACACCAACCACTCCAATTAGTAACGAACTGCCACTGAACTCGAATTGTCCAATTTGGAACCCCTATTGATTTCGGATCGAGCCCAAAACTTGTGCACCACCATAATATGGTGGGAGGACTCATTTGGTGAGTTTTGAGTGAAATCCAATCGCTAGAAGTATGGAATACACCAACCACTCCAATTAGGAACGAACTGCCGTTGAACTTGAATTGTCCAATTTGGAACACCTATTGATTTCGGATCGAGTCCAAAACTTGGGCAACATCATAATATGGTGGGAGGAGTCATTTGGTGAGTTTTGAGTGAAATCCAATCGCTAGAAGTATGGAATACACCAACCACTCCAATTAGGAACGAACAGCCGTTGAACTTGAATTGTCCAATTTGGAACACCTATTGATTTCGGATCGAGCCCAAAACTTGGCTAACATCATAATATGGTGGGAGGGGTCATTTGGTGAGTTTTGAGTGAAATCCAATCGCTAGAAGTGTGGAATACACCAACCACTCCAATTAGGAACGAACTGCCGTTGAACTAGAATTGTCCAATTTGGAACACCTATTGATTTCGGATCGAGCCCAAAACTTGGCCAACATCATAATATGGTGAGAGGAGTCGTTTGGTGAGTTTTGAGTGAAATCCAATCACTAGAAGTATGGAATACACCAACCACTCCAATTAGGAACGAACTGCCGTTGAACTTGAATTGTCCAATTTGGAACACCTATTGATTTCGGATCGAGCCCAAAACTTGGGCAACATCATAATATGGTGGGAGGGGTCATTTGGTGAGTTTTGTGGGAAATCCAATCGCTAGAAGTATGGAATACACCAACCACTCCAATTAGGAACGAACTGCCGTTGAACTAGAATTGTCCAATTTGGAACACCTATTGATTTCGGATCGAGCCCAAAACTTGGGCAACATCATAATATGGTGGGAGGAGTCATTTGGTTAGTTTTGAGTGAAATCCAATCGCTAGAAGTATGGAATACACCAACCACTCCAATTAGGAACGAACTGCCGTTGAACTTGGATTGTCCAATTTGGAACACCTATTGATTTCGGATCGAGCCCAAAACTTGGGCAACATCATAATATGGTGGGAGGAGTCAGTTGGTGAGTTTTGAGTGAAATCCAATCACTAGAAGTATGGAATACACCAACCACTACAATTAGGAACGAACTGCCGTTGAACTTGAATTGCCCAATTTCTCACACCTATTGATTTTAGATCGAGCCCAAAACTTGGGTAACATCATAGTATGGTGGGAGGAGTCATTTGTGGAGTTTTGAGTGAAATCCAATCGCTAGAAGTATGGAATACACCAACCACTCCAATTAGGAACGAACTGCCGTCGAACTTGAATTGTCCAATTTCGAACACCTATTGATTTCGGACTGAGCCCAAAACTTCGGCAACATCGTAATATGGTGGGAGGAGTCATTTGGTGAGTTTTGAGTGAAATCCAATCGCTAGAAGTATGGAATACACCAACCACTCCAATTAGGAACGAACTGCCGTTCAACTTGAATTGTCCAATTTCTCACACCTATTGATTTCGAATCGAGCCCAAAACTTGGGCAACAAAATAATATGGTGGGAGGAGTCATTTGGTGAGTTTTGAGTGAAATCCAATCGCTTGAAGTGAGGAATACACCAACCACTCCAATTAGGAACGAACTGCCGTTGAACTTGAATTGTCCAATTTCTCACACCTATTGATTTCGGATCGAGCCCCAAACTTGAGCAACATCATAATATGGTGGGAGGAGTCATTTGGTGAGTTTTGAGTGAAATCCAATCACTAGAAGTATGGAATACACCAACCACTCCCATTAGGAACGAACTGCCGTTGAACTTGAATTGTCCAATTTCTCACACCTATTGATTTCGGATCGAACCCCAAACTTGTGCAACAGCATAATATGGTGGGAGGAGTCATTTGGTGAGTTTTGAGTGAAATCCAATCGCTAGAAGTATGGAATACACCAACCACTCCAATTAGGAACGAACTGCCGTTGAACTTGAATTGTCCAATTTCTCACACCTACTGATTTCGGATCGAGCCCAAAACTTGGGCAATATCATAATATGGTGGGAAGAGTCAATTGGTGAGTTTTGAGTGAAATCCAATCGCTAGAAGTATGGAATACACCAACCACTCCAATTAGGAACGAACTGCCGTTGAACTTGAATTGTCCAATTTGGAACACCTATTGATTTCGGATCGAGCCCAAAACTTGGGCAACATCATAATATGGTGGGAGGAGTCATTTGGTGAGTTTTCAGTGAAATCCAACCGCTAGAAGTATGGAATACACCAAGCACTCCAATTAGGAACGAACTGCCGTTCGACTTGAATTGTCCAATTTCTCACACCTATTGATTTCGGATCGAGCCCCAAACTTGGGCAACATCATAATATGGTGGGAGGAGTCATTTGGTGAGTTTTGAGTGAAATCCAATCGCTAGAAGTATGGAATACACCAACCACTCCAATTAGGAACGAACAGCCGTTGAACTTGAATTGTCCAATTTGGAACACCTATTGATTTCGGATCGAGCCCAAAACTTGGCTAACATCATAATATGGTGGGAGGGGTCATTTGGTGAGTTTTGAGTGAAATCCAATCGCTAGAAGTGTGGAATACACCAACCACTCCAATTAGGAACGAACTGCCGTTGAACTAGAATTGTCCAATTTGGAACACCTATTGATTTCGGATCGAGCCCAAAACTTGGCCAACACCATAATATGGTGAGAGGAGTCGTTTGGTGAGTTTTGAGTGAAATCCAATCACTAGAAGTATGGAATACACCAACCACTCCAATCAGGAACGAACTGCCGTTGAACTTGAATTGTCCAATTTGGAACACCTATTGATTTCGGATCGAGCCCAAAACTTGGGCAACATCATAATATGGTGGGAAGAGTCATTTGGTGAGTTTTGAGTGAAATCCAATCGCTAGAAGTATGGAATACACCAATCATTCCAATTAGGAACGAACTGCCGTTGAACTTGAATTGTCCAATTTGGAACACCTATTGATTTCGGATCGAGCCCAAAACTTGGGCAACATCATAATATGGTGGGAGGAGTCATTTGGTGAGTTTTCAGTGAAATCCAATCGCTAGAAGTATGGAATACACCAACCACTCCAATTAGGCACGAACTGCCGTTGAACTTGAATTGTCAAATTTCTCACAGCTACTGATTTCGGAACGAGCCCCAAATTTGGGCAACATCATAATATGGTGGGAGGAGTCATTTGGTGAGTTTTGAGTCAAATCCAATCGCTTGAAGTATGGAATACACCAACCACTCCAATTAGGAAAGAACTGTCGTTGAAATTGAATTGACCAATTTCTCATACCTATTGATTTCGGATCGAGCCCAAAACTTTGGCAAAATCATAATATGGTGGGAGGAGTCATTTGGTGAGTTTTGAGTGAAATCCAATCACTAGAAGTATGGAATACACCAACCACTCCCATTAGGAACGAACTGCCGTTGAACTTGAATTGTCCAATTTCTCACACCTATTGATTTCGGATCGAACCCCAAACTTGTGCAACAGCATAATATGGTGGGAGGAGTCATTTGGTGAGTTTTGAGTGAAATCCAATCGCTAGAAGTATGGAATACACCAACCACTCCAATTAGGAACGAACTGCCGTTGAACTTGAATTGTCCAATTTCTCACACCTACTGATTTCGGATCGAGCCCAAAACTTGGGCAATATCATAATATGGTGGGAAGAGTCAATTGGTGAGTTTTGAGTGAAATCCAATCGCTAGAAGTATGGAATACACCAACCACTCCAATTAGGAACGAACTGCCGTTGAACTTGAATTGTCCAATTTGGAACACCTATTGATTTCGGATCGAGCCCAAAACTTGGGCAACATCATAATATGGTGGGAGGAGTCATTTGGTGAGTTTTCAGTGAAATCCAACCGCTAGAAGTATGGAATACACCAAGCACTCCAATTAGGAACGAACTGCCGTTGGACTTGAATTGTCCAATTTCTCACACCTATTGATTTCGGATCGAGCCCCAAACTTGGGCAACATCATAATATGGTGGGAGGAGTCATTTGGTTAGTTTGGAGTGAAATCCAATCGCTAGAAGTATGGAATACACCAACCACTCCAATTAGGAACGAACTGCCGTTGAACTTGAATTGTCCAATTTCTCACACCTATTGATTTCCGATCGAGCCCAAAACTTGGGCAAAATCTTAATATGGTGGGAGGAGTCATTTGGTGAGTTTTGAGTGAAATATAATCGCTAGAAGTATGGAATACACCAACCACTCCCATTTGGAACGAACTGCCGTTGAACTTGAATTGTCCAATTTCGCACACCTATTGATTTCGGATCGAACCCCAAACTTGTTCAACATCATAATATGGTTGGAGGAGTCATTTGGTGAGTTTTGAGTGAAATCCAATCGCTAGAAGTATGGAATACACCAACCACTCCAATTAGGAACGAACTGTTGTTGAACTTGAATTGTCCAATTTGGAACACCTATTGATTTAGGATCGAGCCCAAAACTTGGGCAATAAAATAATTTGGGGGGAAGAGTCATTTGGTGAGTTTTGAGTGAAATCAAATCGCTAGAAGTATGGAATACACCAACCACTCCAATTAGGAACGAACTGCCGTTGAACTTGAATTGTCCAATTTGGAACACCTATTGATTTCGGATCGAGCCCAAAACTTGGGCAACATCATAATATGGTGGGAGGAGTCATTTGGTGAGTTTTCAGTGAAATCCAATCGCTAGAAGTATGGAATACACCAACCACTCCAATTAGGAACGAACTGCCGTTGAACTTGAATTGCCCAATTTCTCACACCTATTGATTTCGGATTGAGCCCCAAACTTGGGCAACATCATAATATGGTGGGAGGAGTCATTTTGTGAGTTTTGAGTCAAATCCAATCGCTAGAAATATGGAATACACCAACCACTCCAATTAGGAACGAACTGCCGTTGAACTTGAATTGTCCAATTTGGAACACCTATTGATTTCGGATCGAGCCCAAAACTTGGGCAACATCATAATACGGTGGGAGGAGTCATTTGGTGAGTTTTGAGTGAAATCCAATCGCTAGAAGTATGGAATACACCTACCACTCCAATTAGGAACGAACTTTCGTTGAAATTGAATTGACCAATTTCTCACACCTATTGATTTCGGATCGAGCCCAAAACTTGGGCAACATCATAATATGGTGGGAGGAGTCATTTGGTGAGTTTTCAATGAAATCCAAACGCTAGAAGTATGGAATACACCAACCACTCCAATTAGGAACGAACTGCCGTTGAACTTTTCTTGTCGAATTTCTCACACCTATTGATTTCGGATTGAGCCCCAAACTTGGGCAACATCATAATATGGTGGTACGAGTCATTTGGTGAGTTTTGAGTCAAATCCAATCCCTAGAAGTATGGAATACAACAACTACTCCGATTAGGAACGAACTGGAGTTGAAATTGAATTGACCAATTTCTCACACCTATTGATTTCGGATCGAGCCCCAAACTTGGGCAGCATCATAATATGGTGGGAGGAGTCATTTGGTGAGTTTTGAGTGAAATCCAATCGCTAAAAGTATGGAATACACCAACCACCCCAATTAGGAACGAACTGCCGTTGAACTTGAATTGTCCAATTTGGAACACCTATTGATTTCAGATCGAGCCCAAAACTTGGGCAACATCATAATATGGTGGGAGCAGTCATTTGGTGAGTTTTGAGTGAAATCCAATCGCTAGAAGTATGGAATACACCAACCACTACAATTAGGAACGAACTGCCGTTGAACTTGAATTGCCCAATTTCTCACACCTATTGATTTCGGATCGAGCCCAAAACTTGGGCAACAACATAATATGGTGGGAGGAGTCATTTGTGGAGTTTTGAGTGAAATCCAATCGCTAGATGTATGGAATACACCAACCACTCCAATTTGGAACGAACTGTCGTTGAAATTGAATTGACCAATTTCTCACACCTATTGATTTCGGATTAGCCCAAAACCTGGGCAACGTCATAATATAGTGTGGGGAGTCATTTGGTGAGTTTTGAGTAAAATCCAATCGCTGGAAGTATGGAATACACCAACCACTCCAGTTAGGAACGAACTGCCGTTTAACTTGAATTGTCCAATTTGGAACACCTATTGATTTTGTATAGAGCCCAAAACCTGGGCAACATCATAATATGGTGGGAGGAGTCATTTCGTGAGTTTTGAGTGAAATCCAATCCCTAGAAGTATGGAATACACCAACCACTCCAATTAGGAACGAACTGCCGTTGAACTTGAATTATCCAATTTGGAACACCTATTGATTTCGGATCGAGCCCAAAACTTGGGCAACGTCATAATATGGTGGGAGGAGTCATTTTGTTAGTTTTGAGTGAAATCGAATCGATAGAAGTATGGAATACACCAACCTCTCCAGTTAGGAACGAACTGCCGTTGAACTTGAATTGTCCAATTTCTCACACCTATTGATTTCGGATCGATCCCAAAACTTGGGCAACATCATAATATGGTGGGAGAAGTCATTTGGTGAGTTTTGAGTGAAATCCAATCGCTAGAAGTATGGAATACACCAACCACTCCAATTAGGAACGAACTGCCGTTGAACTTGAATTGTCCAATTTGGAACACCTATTGATTTCGGATCGAGCCGAAAACATGGGCAACATCATAATATGGTGGGAGGAGTCATTTGGTGAGTTTTGAGTGAAATCTAATCGCTAGACGTATGGAATACACCAACCACACCAATTAGGAACGAACTGTCATTGAAATTGAATTGACCAATTTCTCACCCCTATTGATTTCAGATCAACCCCAAAACTTGGGCAACATCATAATATGGTGGGAGGAGTCATTTGGTGAGTTTTGAGTGAAATCCAATCGCTAGAAGTATGGAATACACCAACCACTCCAATTAGGAACGAACTGCCGTTGAACTTGAATTGTCCAATTTCTCACACCTATTGATTTCGGATCGAGCCCCAAACTTGGGCAACGTCATAATATGGTGGGAAGAATCATTTGGTGAGTTTTGAGTGAAATCCAATCGCTAGAAGTATGGAATACACCAACCACTATTGTTAGGAACGAATTGTCGTTGAACTTGAATTGTCCAATTTCGAACACCTATTGATTTCGGATCGAGCCCAAAACTTGGGCAACAGCATAATATGGTGGGAGGAGTCAATTGGTGAGTTTTGAGTGAAATCCAATCGCTAGAAGTACGGAATACACCAACCACTCCAATTAGGAACGAACTGCCGTTGAACTTGAATTGTCCAATTTGGAACACCTATTGATTTCGGATTGAGCCCAAAACTTGGGCAACATCATAATATGGTGGGAGGAGTCATTTGTTGAGTTTTGAGTGAAATCAAATTGCTAGAAATATGGAATACACCAACCACTCCAATTAGGAACGAACTGCCGTTGAACTTGAATTGTCCAATTCGGAACACCTATTAATTTCGGATCGAGCCCAAAACATGGGTAACATCATAATATGGCGGGAGGAGTCATTTGGTGAGTTTTGAGTGAAATCCAATCGCTAGACGTATGGAATACACCAACCACTCCAATTAGGAACGACCTGTCGTCGAAATTGAATTCACCAATTTCTCACACCTATTGATTTCGGATCGAGCCCAAAACTTGGGCAACTTAGATTAATGGATTGATTCTGGCTAAAGTATGATTAAGCCATGTTGTGTGGTCATAACCTTGTGTTCCTAATTCCCTAATTTGATCATTTGTTGTCTAACCTAAAATCAAGTATTAGGAACCCATTAAGCATAGAAGAACATTTTAAACAACCAAGTATGTATCTAATCCCTGTTGTCGAATGTCCATACATACTCTTCCTATTCATAGTTCAATTCGAATTAAAGCATGGTGTATACTCTTAACATGCAAGCCTAAATGGTGATCAATCATTCAAACTAGCATATTAACTTATAAGCATAATGAATAAGAACAAAAACCATAATTGAAACTTGGAAACTAATTCAACTTGAAAACTTAAGAAAAGAATTTACATAACAAAGAAAAATAAATTACAACTAAGAAGCAAAAGGAAAGCTAGAATTGAGAACTAGAAAGCAAAATTAAGAGAATTTGAGGGAGAGAAGGGAAGGGAGCTCTAGAGAAGTGTTTGAGAGCTCCCCCCCTTGGGGTGTGTTTACAAGATTAGGAAACCTCACTATTTATAGGCCTAAGGAAGTTGAAAATCTGAATTATACAATTGAATTATCTAAACACACTAACTTCACCTAACACACTACACTTAATTCACCAACTTAACCTAACACACAATTGCATTTGAAAACAATTCCTCTTGTCTTTAGGCTTAGTGTTGCACCCCCACTTCAACTTCAATTAATTCATTTGGCTGCTGCAAAATTCCACTCAAAAATAGGTATTGAATATGCTTCACCAAACTTTCCCACAATCAACAACACTTCATCATGCATATGTCATGCATGACAATGCATTGCAGCCAGCTTGTGGGCTCGTTTTGGGCTTGTGGCTCCAATCTGAAAAATCTGGAAAAATATGAATCTTGAAGCTCTTTGTCTTATCTTTCCAAGCATATGCAGCCCAGCTCAAGGAAAAATCGGAAAGCCCTTCAAATGTGATTTTTGGCCCAGTAACGCAGATGCTGCAGAATTTGACCTTAAGTTACCAAAACATGTATAACTTTCTCTAGAAGACTCGGAATCATGAACCGTAAAATTATACAGAAACTAGACTTCTGTATCTTTCCAATGATGTATGGCTCATCATCTGGTTCTTCTTGAGCAAGTACAGTCCAATCCATGAAGTTGACTGATCTGCAGACACCGTTTTGAGCTAACTTGTCTCCAAAATGCAATTAGTGAGTCTCAAGCTTATAACACTGAAAGAAACTCAAAACTTATTAAAAGCACAAGTTTAACTCAAAAACATAACTAAATCATAAGTTAAAAGGGTACAAAATAATATGTAAATATGCACCGATCAAATAGCCCCAAACCTAGATTTTGCTAGTCCTCGAGCAAAACAAAAGGAAAACAAAGATAAAAACAAAACAAGAAGTTAATTAGACCACTTTCGTAGGTAACTCGATTGCATTGAGCATATGCAAGAAGCCTTTAAACCTCTAGGCATCCCTAGTAGGAGGAGTTGTGTCTCCTGAGGGTTTAACAGATACGATACCCACAAACGTTTTACTGAGTCTACAAAACAAAGTGGTTAGAAAAATTAACTTTGAAATCAACTAATGAAAATGAAAGAAAACTTTAGTCATACCTCCAACACCATAGAATTGCCAAGATAGGTGATCAATCAGTGTGTACAAGTGGAAGCTATAGCTCAAAGGCACACGGTTTCAAAGCAAGCACACTCAAACCTTGAATAGAGAACATGCTTCAACTCTAATTCTCACAGATAACACTCAATCACTCAGAACCTATGGTTTAATTGTCTCAAGAAAGCATAAGTGAGTGTATGAAATAGAAGTACAAATTTGGTTAGATCTCATGAAAGGAATCAAATACTAAGAAAATAGATACACATATACATACCAGCACCCATGAATACATCCTCAAAGATCAGCTAGGTCTTTCACAAGGTTGTAATGAAAGGCTAAGGTTTAGGGGAAATGGAAGAATTGGAAGGAAAAACAAGTAACTTAAGAACATACCAAGGTTGCATTCTTCATTAATCTGCAAGGTATCATTGATTTAGAATGGCATGGCTGCAAACTTCATGGTTTCACCTGGCATGGACTTTATTTTTCACACTTAGATCATATCGACACACTTTCTCTTTATCTTTCTTATTTGCTAATTTGATCTGCATCTTCTTTAACTTCATTGCACAGATTCACATCATCTTTCATTTAGGCACATGGCAGCAACTTCCTTGCTTCAAACTTTATCTTGGCACACCTTGGTATATTTCTAAGCTATAGGGTATGGCTACAATAGGTCAAGTATCTCAGATTGAGATACAAAGGTAGGGAAATGATGAGGGTGATAGAAGAAAAAGGCTTTAAGTGTTTGGCTTCAAGAGGGCTAATGGAACACACATATGGGTAGGGTGAAAAGAAAGCACATAGAATGGTTATACACACATAGCCTAGCATCACTTCAATGAGTTCATTCATGAATGAGAGCAAGCACATGATATCTGCAAAAGAGAATCATCCTTAGTATTCAATCAAAATGAAATGATGAGATCAATTAGAGTGAATTGAAGAAAATAAGTATGGATGAGAAATAGAACACTTTAAACCCTCTCAAGAAAGCAATTAGGCTCGATATAGCTCACTAGGGTAGTCTCCACTATTTTCCTTCAAGAATTTGAGCATGGTACTTTAGCCACCAGAATTCTAAGAGCAAAAGCTTTGTGAAGTGCAAAATTCTGATATGAAAACCTCAAATAGCAGCTCCATAGCATTGATTGTATGACATTCTTAAAAAAAAAAATTAGTGACAAGAGAACGAAAATTGAAAACACAAATGGATAAGAAAATTGAAATTGAAAACCTTCCCCCCAGACCTGAATTGAACATTGTCCTCAATGTTAAAGCAAAGTAAAGATGATTGAGAACATGTAAATGATAAGGGGAAAAGTTAAGAAGAAGGTTTAGAAAGAAAAAAAAAGTGAATATATAAGCAACTCACGGATGACCAGTTAAGGGCCTCAGAAAACACAGCCAGGGGATCCGGGAAGGTTGGAGGGGTCACAATGGTCCCGCTTAAAACCCAAACTTCTTAGACACCGAAGGTGTCGCCTAAAGAACTCCTAGACACTGTATTGACGGAAGTGCTCACTGGAGTTACCATAAGTCAGCTTATATGAAAAATATTTTTAAATTTTTAAATTTTTTATTTTTAAATTTTTTTTTTTAAAAAAAAACAGCAATTTAAAATAATAACAAGTAAAGAGAAAGGATTGAAATGCTCCCCCTTGAAGCGATTAGGTCGAGCGTGATGCATTTGGAGGTCGCGACTTCTCCCACTACTCCACACTTCCTATCTTTGAAGTTGCCATCTCTCTCCATTTTTATTGAGCTATTTACATTGCTAAAACAAACACACACAAAAACTTGAAACGGAATTAAAGGATTATGAAATATAAAAAAAAAACTAAAAATGAAAAGGAAAAATCAACACAAGTCCAATTCCATGCTTCAAAGCAACAAGCACCAATGGGTTGTGTAAGCTGGGACTTAAACCCAGTTCTCTTGCTTGTTGGGCAATTGTCCTTTTCTGTTGGACTACAAACACAACTTGTCCATTAACGTCATTAACTTTAAAACTTGAAATTGTCCAGTTAAGAAAAAAAAAAAATTAAAGTAGGAAAGCCAAATAGAATCAAACAATGTTACCGATCCCCGGCAACGGCGCCAAAAACTTGTTGTGTAGATTTAGCTCCACCAAAATGGATTAAGCTGCATCCTCAACTTGTGATACTCGCAAGTGCACGAACCGTTGGTAGTATAACATATGTAAGTGCGAGGTCGATTCCACAGGGATTGGTGATTGAATGATCCAATTTAGTTTCCCTACACAAAATAGAAACAAAAACAAAGAACATAAAACAAGGAAGAAAGAAATAAGTAACTCAAGCAAATAAGTTCCCAAGTTCAATTTAGATTAATGGATTGATTCTAGCTAAAGTATGATTAAGCCATGGTGTGTGGTCATAACCTTGTGTTCCTAATTCCCTAATTTGATCATTTGTTGTCTAACCTAAAATTAAGCATTAGGAACCCATTAAGCATAGAAGAACATTTTAAACAACCAAGTATGTATCTAATCCCTGTTGTTGAATGTCCATACATACTCTTCCTATTCATAGTTCAATTCGAATTAAAGCATGGTGTATACTCTTAACATGCAAGCCTAAATGGTGATCAATCATTCAAACTAGCATATTAACTTATAAGCATAATGAATAAGAACAAAAACCATAATTGAAACTTGGAAACTAATTCAACTTGAAAACTTAAGAAAAGAATTTACATAACAAAGAAAAATAAATTACAACTAAGAAGCAAAAGGAAAGCTAGAATTGAGAACTAGAAAGCAAAATTAAGAGAATTTGAGGGAGAGAAGGGAAGGGAGCTCTAGAGAAGTGTTTGAGAGCTCCCCCCCTTGGGGTGTGTTTACAAGATTAGGAAACCTCACTATTTATAGGCCTAAGGAAGTTGAAAATCTGAATTATACAATTGAATTATCTAAACACACTAACTTCACCTAACACACTACACTTAATTCACCAACTTAACCTAACACACAATTGCATTTGAAAACAATTCCTCTTGTCTTTAGGCTTAGTGTTGCACCCCCACTTCAACTTCAATTAATTCATTTGGCTGCTGCAAAATTCCACTCAAAAATAGGTATTGAATATGCTTCACCAAACTTTCCCACAATCAACAACACTTCATCATGCATATGTCATGCATGACAATGCATTGCAGCCAGCTTGTGGGCTCGTTTTGGGCTTGTGGCTCCAATCTGAAAAATCTGGAAAAATATGGATCTTGAAGCTCTTTGTCTTATCTTTCCAAGCATATGCAGCCCAGCTCAAGGAAAAATCGGAAAGCCCTTCAAATGTGATTTTTGGACCAGTAACGCAGATGCTGCCGAATTTGACCTTCAGTTGCCAAAACATGTATAACTTTCTCTAGAAGACTCGGAATCATGAACCGTAAAATTATACAGAAACTAGACTTCCGTATCTTTCCAACGATGTATGGCTCATCATCTGGTTCTTCTTGAGAAAGTACAGTCCAATCCATGAAGTTGACTGATCTGCAGACACCATTTTTAGCTAACTTGTCTTCAAAATGCAATTAGTGAGTCTCAAGCTTATAACACTGAAACAAACTCAAAACTTATTAAAAGCACAAGTTTAACTCAAAAACATAACCAAATCAAAAGTTAAAAGGGTACAAAGTAATATGTAAATATGCACCGATTAGTATGGAATCCACCAACCACTCCAATTAGGAACGAACTGCCGTTGAACTTGAACTGTCCAATTTCTCACACCTATTGATTTCGGATTGAGCCAAAAACATGGGCAACATCATAATATGGTGGGAGGAGTCGTTTGGTGAGTTTTGAGTGAAATCTAATCGCTAGACGTATGGAATACACCAACCACTCCAATTAGGAACGAACTGTCGTTGAAATTGAATTGACCAATTTCTCACACCTATTGATTTCGGATCGAGCCGAAAACTTGGGCAACATTACAATATGGTGGGAGGAGTCATTTGGTGAGTTTTGAGTGAAATCCAATCGCTAGAAGTATGGAATACACCAACCACTCCAGTTAGGAACGAACTGCCGTTGAACTTGAATTGTCCAATTTGGAACACCTATGGATTTCGGATCGAGCCCAAAACTTGGGCAACATCAAAATATGGTGGGAGGAGTCATTTGGTCAGTTTTGAGTGAAATCAAATCACAAGAAGTATGGAATACACCAACCACTCCAATTAGGAACGAACTGCCGTTCAACTTGAATTGTCCAATTTCTCACACCTACTGATTTCGGATCGAGCCGAAAACATGGGCAACATCATAATATGGTGGGAGGAGTCATTTGGTGAGTTTTGAGGGAAATCTAATCGCTAGACGTATGGAATACACCAACCACTCCAGTTAGGAACGAACTGCCGTTGAACTTGAATTTTCCAATTTGGAACACCTATTGATTTCGGATCGAGCCCAAAACTTGGGCAACATCAAAATATGGTGGGAGGAGTCATTTGGTGAGTTTTGAGTGAAATCAAATCGGAAGAAGTATGGAATACACCAACCACTCCAATTAGAAACGAACTGTCGTTCAACTTGAATTGTCCAACTTCTCACACCTATTGATTTCGGATCGAGCCGAAAACATGGGCAACATCATAATATGGTGGGAGGAGTCATTTGGTGAGTTTTGAGTGAAATCTAATCGCTAGACGTATGGAGTACACCAACCACTCCAATTAGGAACGACCTGTCGTCGAAATTGAATTTACCAATTTCTCACACCTATTGATTTCGGATCGAGCCCAAAACTTGGGCAACATCATGATATGGTGGGAGGAGTCATGTGGTGAATTTTGAGTGAAATCCAATCGCTAGAAGTATGGAATACACCAACCACTCCAGTTAGGAACCAACTGCCGTTGAACTTGAATTGTCCAATTTGGAACACGTATTGAATTCGTATCGAGCCCAAAACTTGGGCAACAACATAATATGGTGGGAGGAGTCATTTGGAGTGTTTTGAGTGAAATCCAATCGCTAGAAGTATGGAATACACCAACCACTCCAATTAGGAACGAACTGCCGTTGAACTTGAATTGTCCAATTTGGAACACCTATTGATTTCGGATCGAGCCCAAAACATGGGCAACATCATAATATGGTGGGAGGAGTCATTTGGTGAGTTTTGAGTGAAATCCAATCGCTAGACGTATGGAATACACCAACCACTCCAATTAGGAACGAACTGTCGTTGAAATTGAATTTACCAATTTCTCACACCTATTGATTTCGGATCGAGCCCAAAACTTGGGCAACATCATAATATGGTGGGAGGAGTCATTTGGTGAGTTGTGAGTGAAATCCAATCGCTAGAAGTATGGAATACACCAACCACTCTAATTAGGAACGAACTGCCGTTGAACTTGAATTGTCCAATTTCTCGCACCTATTGATTTCGGATCGAGCCCAAAACATGGGAAACATCATAATATGGTGGGAGGAGTCATTTGGAGAGTTTTGAGTGAAATCCAATCGCTAGAATTATGGAATACACCAACCACTCCAATTAGGAACGTACTGCCGTTGAACTAGAATTGTCCAATTTGGAACACCTATTGATTTCGGATCGAGCCCAAAACTTGGGAAACATCATAATATGGTGGGAGTCATTTGGTGGGTTTTGAGTGAAATCCAATCGCTAGAAGTGCGGAATACACCAACCACTCCAATTAGGAACGAACTGCCGTTGAACTTGAATTGTCCAATTTCTCACACCTATTGATTTCGGATCGAGCCCAAAACTTGGGCAACATCATAATATGGTGGGAGGAGTCATTTGGTGAGTTTTGAGTGAAATCCAATCGCTAGAAGTATGGAATACACCAACCACTCCAATTAGGAACGAACTGTCGTTGAAATTGAATTTACCAATTTCTCACACCTATTGATTTCGGATCGAGCCCAAAACTTGGGCAACATCATAATATGGTGGGAGGAGTCATTTGGTGAGTTTTGAGTGAAATCCAATCGCTAGAAGTATGGAATACACCAACCACTCTAATTAGGAACGAACTGCCGTTGAACTTGAATTGTCCAATTTCTCGCACCTATTGATTTCGGATCGAGCCCAAAACATGGGAAACATCATAATATGGTGGGAGGAGTCATTTGGAGAGTTTTGAGTGAAATCCAATCGCTAGAAGTATGGAATACACCAACCACTCCAATTAGGAACGTACTGCCGTTGAACTAGAATTGTCCAATTTGGAACACCTATTGATTTCGGATCGAGCCCAAAACTTGGGAAACATCATAATATGGTGGGAGTCATTTGGTGGGTTTTGAGTGAAATCCAATCGCTAGAAGTGCGGAATACACCAACCACTCCAATTAGGAACGAACTGCCGTTGAACTTGAATTGTCCAATTTCTCACACCTATTGATTTCGGATCGAGCCCAAAACTTGGGCAACATCATAATATGGTGGGAGGAGTCATTTGGTGAGTTTTGAGTGAAATCCAATCGCTAGAAGTATGGAATACACCAACCACTCTAATTAGGAACGAACTGCCGTTGAACTTGAATTGTCCAATTTCTCGCACCTATTGATTTCGGATCGAGCCCAAAACATGGGAAACATCATAATATGGTGGGAGGAGTCATTTGGAGAGTTTTGAGTGAAATCCAATCGCTAGAAGTATGGAATACACCAACCACTCCAATTAGGAACGTACTGCCGTTGAACTAGAATTGTCCAATTTGGAACACCTATTGATTTCGGATCGAGCCCAAAACTTGGGAAACATCATAATATGGTGGGAGTCATTTGGTGTGTTTTGAGTGAAATCCAATCGCTAGAAGTGCGGAATACACCAAAAACTCCAATTAGGAACGAACTGCCGTTGAACTTGAATTGTCCAATTTCTCACACCTATTGATTTCGGATCGAGCCCAAAACTTGGGCAACATCATAATATGGTGGGAGGAGTCATTTGGTGAGTTTTGAGTGAAATCCAATCGCTAGAAGTATGGAATACACCAACCACTCCAGTTAGGAACCAACTGCCGTTGAACTTGAATTGTCCAATTTGGAACACGTATTGAATTCGTATCGAGCCCAAAACTTGGGCAACAACATAATATGGTGGGAGGAGTCATTTGGAGTGTTTTGAGTGAAATCCAATCGCTAGAAGTATGGAATACACCAACCACTCCAATTAGGAACGAACTGCCGTTGAACTTGAATTGTCCAATTTGGAACACCTATTGATTTCGGATCGAGCCCAAAACATGGGCAACATCATAATATGGTGGGAGGAGTCATTTGGTGAGTTTTGAGTGAAATCCAATCGCCAGACGTATGGAATACACCAACCACTCCAATTAGGAACGAACTGTCGTTGAAATTGAATTTACCAATTTCTCACACCTATTGATTTCGGATCGAGCCCAAAACTTGGGCAACATCATAATATGGTGGGAGGAGTCATTTGGTGAGTTTTGAGTGAAATCCAATCGCTAGAAGTATGGAATACACCAACCACTCTAATTAGGAACGAACTGCCGTTGAACTTGAATTGTCCAATTTCTCGCACCTATTGATTTCGGTTCGAGCCCAAAACATGGGAAACATCATAATATGGTGGGAGGAGTCATTTGGAGAGTTTTGAGTGAAATCCAATCGCTAGAAGTATGGAATACACCAACCACTCCAATTAGGAACGTACTGCCGTTGAACTAGAATTGTCCAATTTGGAACACCTATTGATTTCGGATCGAGCCCAAAACTTGGGAAACATCATAATATGGTGGGAGTCATTTGGTGGGTTTTGAGTGAAATCCAATCGCTAGAAGTGCGGAATACACCAACCACTCCAATTAGGAACGAACTGCCGTTGAACTTGAATTGTCCAATTTCTCACACCTATTGATTTCGGATCGAGCCCAAAACTTGGGCAACATCATAATATGGTGGGAGGAGTCATTTGGTGAGTTTTGAGTGAAATCCAATCGCTAGAAGTATGGAATACACCAACCACTCCAATTAGGAACGAACTGTCGTTGAAATTGAATTTACCAATTTCTCACACCTATTGATTTCGGATCGAGCCCAAAATTTGGGCAACATCATAATATGGTGGGAGGAGTCATTTGGTGAGTTTTGAGTGAAATCCAATCGCTAGAAGTATGGAATACACCAACCACTCTAATTAGGAACGAACTGCCGTTGAACTTGAATTGTCCAATTTCTCGCACCTATTGATTTCGGATCGAGCCCAAAACATGGGAAACATCATAATATGGTGGGAGGAGTCATTTGGAGAGTTTTGAGTGAAATCCAATCGCTAGAAGTATGGAATACACCAACCACTCCAATTAGGAACGTACTGCCGTTGAACTAGAATTGTCCAATTTGGAACACCTATTGATTTCGGATCGAGCCCAAAACTTGGGAAACATCATAATATGGTGGGAGTCATTTGGTGGGTTTTGAGTGAAATCCAATCGCTAGAAGTGCGGAATACACCAACCACTCCAATTAGGAACGAACTGCCGTTGAACTTGAATTGTCCAATTTCTCACACCTATTGATTTCGGATCGAGCCCAAAACTTGTGAAACATGATAATAATGTGGGAGGAGTCATTTGGTGAGTTTTGAGTGAAATCCAATCGCTAGAAGTGTGGAATACACCAACCACTCAAATTAGGAACGAACTGCCATTGAACTTCAATTGTCCAATTTGGAACACCTATTGATTTCGGATCGAGCCCAAGACATGGGCAACCTCATAATATGGAGTGAGGAGTCATTTGGTGTGTTTTGAGTGAAATCCAATCGCTAGACGTATGGAATACACCAACCACTCCAATTAGGAACGAAATGCCGTTGAAATTGAATTGACCAATTTCTCACACCTATTGACTTCGAATCGAGCCCAAAACTTGGGCAACATCATAATATGGTGGGAGGAGTCATTTGGTGAGTTTTGAGTGAAATCCAATCGCTAGAAGTATGGAATAAACCAACCACTCCAATTAGGAACGAACTGCCGTTGAACTTGAATTGTCCAATTTGGAACACCTATTGATTTCGGATCGAGCCCAAAACTTGGGCAACATCATAATATGGTGGGAGGAGTCATTTGGTGAGTTTTGAGTGAAATCCAATCGCTAGAAGTATGGAATACACCAACCACTAAAGTTAGGAACGAACTACCGTTGAACTTGAATTGTCCAATTTAGAACACCAATTGGTATCGGACCGAGCCCAAAACTTGGGCAACATCATAATATGGTGGGAGGAGTCATTTGTTGAGTTTTATGTGAAATCAACTCGCTAGAAGTATGGAATAAACCAACCACTCCAATTAGGAACGAACTGCCGTTGAACTTGAATTGTCCAATTTGGAACACCTATTGATTTCGGATCGAGCCCAAAACTTGGGCAACATCATAATATGGTGGGAGGAGTCATTTGGGGAGTTTTGAGTGAAATCCAATTGCTAGAAGTATGGAATACACCAACCACTGCAATTAGGAACGAACTACCGTTGAACTTGAATTGTCCAATTTAGAACACCAATTGGTATCGGACCGAGCCCAAAACTTGGGCAACATCATAATATGGTGGGAGGAGTCATTTGTTGAGTTTTGAGTGAAATCAACTCGCTAGAAGTATGGAATACACCAACCACTCCAATTAGGAACGAACTGCCGTTGAACTTGAATTGTCCAATTTCTCACACCTATTGATTTCGGATCGAGCCCAAAACTTGGGCAACATCATAATATGGTGGGAGGAGTCATTTGGTGAGTTTCGAGTGAAATCTATTCGCTAGAAGTATGGAATACACCAACCACTCCAGTTAGGAACGAACTGCCGTTGAACTTGAATTGTCCAATTTGGAACACCTATTGATTTCGGATCGAGCCCAAAACTTGGGAAACATGATAATATGGTGGGAGTAGTCATTTGGTGAGTTTTGAGTGAAATCCAATCGCTGGAAGTATGGAATACACCAACCACTCCAATTAGGAACGAACTGCCGTTGAACTTGAATTGTCCAATTTGGAACACCTATTGATTTCGGATCGAGCCCAAAACTTGGGCAACATCATAATATGGTGGGATGAGTCATTTGGTTAGTTTTGAGTGAAATCCAATCGCTAGAAGTATGGAATACACCAACCACTCCAATTAGGAACGAACTGCCGTTGACCTTGAATTGTCCAATTTGGAACACCTATTGATTTCGGATCGAGCCCAAAACTTGGGCAACATCATAATATGGTGGGAGGAGTCATTTGGTGAGTTTTGAGTGAAATCCCATCGCTGGAAGTATGGAATACACCAACCACTCCAATTAGGAACGAACTGCCGTTGAACTTGAATTGTCCAATTTGGAACACCTATTGATTTCGGATCGAGCCCAAAACTTGGGCAACATCATAATATGGTGGGAGGAGTCATTTGTTGAGTTTTGAGTGAAATCAAATCGCTAGAAGTATGGAATACACCAACCACTCCAATTAGGAACGAACTGCCGTTGAACTTGAATTGTCCAATTTCTCACACCTATTGATTTCGGATCGAGCCCAAAACCTGGGCAACATCATAATATGGTGGGAGGAGTCATTTGGAGAGTTTTGAGTGAAATCCAATCGCTAGAAGTATGGAATACACCAACCACCCTAATTAGGAACGAACTGCCGTTGAACTTGAATTGTCCAATTTGGAACACCTATTGATTTCGGATCGAGCCCAAAACATGGGCAACATCATAATATGGCGATAGGAGTCATTTGGTGAGTTTTGAGTGAAATCCAATCGCTAGACGTATGGAATACACCAACCACTCCTATTAGGAACGAACTGCCGTTGAACTTGAATTGTCCAATTTCTCACACCTATTGATTTCGGAACGAGCCCAAAACTTGGGCAACATCATAATATGGTGGGAGGAGTCATTTGTTGAGTTTTGAGTGAAATCAAATCGCTAGAAGTATGGAATACACCAACCACTCCAATTATGAAAGAACTGTCGTTGAAATTGAATTCACCAATTTCTCACACCTATTGAATTTGGATCGAGCCCAAAACTTGGGCAACATCATAATATGGTGGGAGGAGTCATTTGGTGAGTTTTGAGTGAAATCCAATCGCTAGAAGTATGGAATACACCAACCACTCCAATTAGGAACGAACTGCCATTGAACTTGAATTTTCCAATTTGGAACACCTATTGATTTCGGATCGAGCCCAAAACATGGGCAACATCATAATATGGCGGGAGGAGTCATTTGGTGAGTTTTGAGTGAAATCCAATCGCTAGAAGTATGGAATACACCAACCACTCCAATTACGAACGAACTGCCGTTGACCTTGAATTGTCGAATTTGGAACACCTATTGATTTCGGATCGAGCCCAAAACTTGGGCAACATCATAATATTGTGGGAGGAGTCATTTGGTGAGTTTCGAGTGAAATCCATTCGCTAGAAGTATGGAATACACCAACCACTCCAGTTAGGAACGAACTGCCGTTGAACTTGAATTGTCCAATTTGGAACACGTATTGAATTCGTATCGAGCCCAGAACATGGGCAACATCATAATATGGTGGGAGGAGTCATTTGGTGAGTTTTGAGTGAAATCCAATCGCTAGACGTATGGAATACACCAACCACTCCAATTAGGAACGAACTGTCGTTGAAATTGAATTTACCAATTTCTCACACCTATTGATTTCGGATCGAGCCCAAAACTTGGGCAACATCATAATATGGTGGGAGGAGTCATTTGGTGAGTTGTGAGTGAAATCCAATCGCTAGAAGTATGGAATACACCAACCACTCTTATTAGGAACGAACTGCCGTTGAACTTGAATTGTCCAATTTCTCGCACCTATTGATTTCGGATCGAGCCCAAAACATGGGAAACATCATAATATGGTGGGAGGAGTCATTTGGAGAGTTTTGAGTGAAATCCAATCGCTAGAATTATGGAATACACCAACCACTCCAATTAGGAACGTACTGCCGTTGAACTAGAATTGTCCAATTTGGAACACCTATTGATTTCGGATCGAGCCCAAAACTTGGGAAACATCATAATATGGTGGGAGTCATTTGGTGGGTTTTGAGTGAAATCCAATCGCTAGAAGTGCGGAATACACCAACCACTCCAATTAGGAACGAACTGCCGTTGAACTTGAATTGTCCAATTTCTCACACCTATTGATTTCGGATCGAGCCCAAAACTTGGGCAACATCATAATATGGTGGGAGGAGTCATTTGGTGAGTTTTGAGTGAAATCCAATCGCTAGAAGTATGGAATACACCAACCACTCCAATTAGGAACGAACTGTCGTTGAAATTGAATTTACCAATTTCTCACACCTATTGATTTCGGATCGAGCCCAAAACTTGGGCAACATCATAATATGGTGGGAGGAGTCATTTGGTGAGTTTTGAGTGAAATCCAATCGCTAGAAGTATGGAATACACCAACCACTCTAATTAGGAACGAACTGCCGTTGAACTTGAATTGTCCAATTTCTCGCACCTATTGATTTCGGATCGAGCCCAAAACATGGGAAACATCATAATATGGTGGGAGGAGTCATTTGGAGAGTTTTGAGTGAAATCCAATCGCTAGAAGTATGGAATACACCAACCACTCCAATTAGGAACGTACTGCCGTTGAACTAGAATTGTCCAATTTGGAACACCTACTGATTTCGGATCGAGCCCAAAACTTGGGAAACATTATAATATGGTGGGAGTCATTTGGTGGGTTTTGAGTGAAATCCAATCGCTAGAAGTGCGGAATACACCAACCACTCCAATTAGGAACGAACTGCCGTTGAACTTGAATTGTCCAATTTCTCACACCTATTGATTTCGGATCGAGCCCAAAACTTGGGCAACATCATAATATGGTGGGAGGAGTCATTTGGTGAGTTTTGAGTGAAATCCAATCGCTAGAAGTATGGAATACACCAACCACTCTAATTAGGAACGAACTGCCGTTGAACTTGAATTGTCCAATTTCTCGCACCTATTGATTTCGGATCGAGCCCAAAACATGGGAAACATCATAATATGGTGGGAGGAGTCATTTGGAGAGTTTTGAGTGAAATCCAATCGCTAGAAGTATGGAATACACCAACCACTCCAATTAGGAACGTACTGCCGTTGAACTAGAATTGTCCAATTTGGAACACCTATTGATTTCGGATCGAGCCCAAAACTTGGGAAACATCATAATATGGTGGGAGTCATTTGGTGTGTTTTGAGTGAAATCCAATCGCTAGAAGTGCGGAATACACCAACCACTCCAATTAGGAACGAACTGCCGTTGAACTTGAATTGTCCAATTTCTCACACCTATTGATTTCGGATCGAGCCCAAAACTTGGGCAACATCATAATATGGTGGGAGGAGTCATTTGGTGAGTTTTGAGTGAAATCCAATCGCTAGAAGTATGGAATACACCAACCACTCCAGTTAGGAACCAACTGCCGTTGAACTTGAATTGTCCAATTTGGAACACGTATTGAATTCGTATCGAGCCCAAAACTTGGGCAACAACATAATATGGTGGGAGGAGTCATTTGGAGTGTTTTGAGTGAAATCCAATCGCTAGAAGTATGGAATACACCAACCACTCCAATTAGGAACGAACTGCCGTTGAACTTGAATTGTCCAATTTGGAACACCTATTGATTTCGGATCGAGCCCAAAACATGGGCAACATCATAATATGGTGGGAGGAGTCATTTGGTGAGTTTTGAGTGAAATCCAATCGCCAGACGTATGGAATACACCAACCACTCCAATTAGGAACGAACTGTCGTTGAAATTGAATTTACCAATTTCTCACACCTATTGATTTCGGATCGAGCCCAAAACTTGGGCAACATCATAATATGGTGGGAGGAGTCATTTGGTGAGTTTTGAGTGAAATCCAATCGCTAGAAGTATGGAATACACCAACCACTCTAATTAGGAACGAACTGCCGTTGAACTTGAATTGTCCAATTTCTCGCACCTATTGATTTCGGTTCGAGCCCAAAACATGGGAAACATCATAATATGGTGGGAGGAGTCATTTGGAGAGTTTTGAGTGAAATCCAATCGCTAGAAGTATGGAATACACCAACCACTCCAATTAGGAACGTACTGCCGTTGAACTAGAATTGTCCAATTTGGAACACCTATTGATTTCGGATCGAGCCCAAAACTTGGGAAACATCATAATATGGTGGGAGTCATTTGGTGGGTTTTGAGTGAAATCCAATCGCTAGAAGTGCGGAATACACCAACCACTCCAATTAGGAACGAACTGCCGTTGAACTTGAATTGTCCAATTTCTCACACCTATTGATTTCGGATCGAGCCCAAAACTTGGGCAACATCATAATATGGTGGGAGGAGTCATTTGGTGAGTTTTGAGTGAAATCCAATCGCTAGAAGTATGGAATACACCAACCACTCCAATTAGGAACGAACTGTCGTTGAAATTGAATTTACCAATTTCTCACACCTATTGATTTCGGATCGAGGCCAAAACCTGGGCAACATCATAATATGGTGGGAGGAGTCATTTGTTGAGTTTTGAGTGAAATCTAATCGCTAGAAGTATGGAATACACCAACCACCCTAATTAGGAACGAACTGCCGTTGAACTTGAATTGTCCAATTTGGAACACCTATTGATTTCGGATCGAGCCCAAAACATGGGCAACATCATAATATGGCGATAGGAGTCATTTGGTGAGTTTTGAGTGAAATCCAATCGCTAGACGTATGGAATACACCAACCACTCCTATTAGGAACGAACTGCCGTTGAACTTGAATTGTCCAATTTCTCACACCTATTGATTTCGGATCGAGCCCAAAACTTGGGCAACATCATAATATGGTGGGAGGAGTCATTTGTTGAGTTTTGAGTGAAATCAAATCGCTAGAAGTATGGAATACACCAACCACTCCAATTATGAAAGAACTGTCGTTGAAATTGAATTCACCAATTTCTCACACCTATTGAATTTGGATCGAGCCCAAAACTTGGGCAACATCATAATATGGTGGGAGGAGTCATTTGGTGAGTTTTGAGTGAAATCCAATCGCTAGAAGTATGGAATACACCAACCACTCCAATTAGGAACGAACTGCCATTGAACTTGAATTTTCCAATTTGGAACACCTATTGATTTCGGATCGAGCCCAAAACATGGGCAACATCATAATATGGCGGGAGGAGTCATTTGGTGAGTTTTGAGTGAAATCCAATCGCTAGAAGTATGGAATACACCAACCACTCCAATTACGAACGAACTGCCGTTGACCTTGAATTGTCGAATTTGGAACACCTATTGATTTCGGATCGAGCCCAAAACTTGGGCAACATCATAATATTGTGGGAGGAGTCATTTGGTGAGTTTCGAGTGAAATCCATTCGCTAGAAGTATGGAATACACCAACCACTCCAGTTAGGAACGAACTGCCGTTGAACTTGAATTGTCCAATTTGGAACACGTATTGAATTCGTATCGAGCCCAGAACATGGGCAACATCATAATATGGTGGGAGGAGTCATTTGGTGAGTTTTGAGTGAAATCCAATCGCTAGACGTATGGAATACACCAACCACTCCAATTAGGAACGAACTGTCGTTGAAATTGAATTTACCAATTTCTCACACCTATTGATTTCGGATCGAGCCCAAAACTTGGGCAACATCATAATATGGTGGGAGGAGTCATTTGGTGAGTTGTGAGTGAAATCCAATCGCTAGAAGTATGGAATACACCAACCACTCTAATTAGGAACGAACTGCCGTTGAACTTGAATTGTCCAATTTCTCGCACCTATTGATTTCGGATCGAGCCCAAAACATGGGAAACATCATAATATGGTGGGAGGAGTCATTTGGAGAGTTTTGAGTGAAATCCAATCGCTAGAATTATGGAATACACCAACCACTCCAATTAGGAACGTACTGCCGTTGAACTAGAATTGTCCAATTTGGAACACCTATTGATTTCGGATCGAGCCCAAAACTTGGGAAACATCATAATATGGTGGGAGTCATTTGGTGGGTTTTGAGTGAAATCCAATCGCTAGAAGTGCGGAATACACCAACCACTCCAATTAGGAACGAACTGCCATTGAACTTGAATTTTCCAATTTGGAACACCTATTGATTTCGGATCGAGCCCAAAACATGGGCAACATCATAATATGGCGGGAGGAGTCATTTGGTGAGTTTTGAGTGAAATCCAATCGCTAGAAGTATGGAATACACCAACCACTCCAATTACGAACGAACTGCCGTTGACCTTGAATTGTCGAATTTGGAACACCTATTGATTTCGGATCGAGCCCAAAACTTGGGCAACATCATAATATTGTGGGAGGAGTCATTTGGTGAGTTTCGAGTGAAATCCATTCGCTAGAAGTATGGAATACACCAACCACTCCAGTTAGGAACGAACTGCCGTTGAACTTGAATTGTCCAATTTGGAACACGTATTGAATTCGTATCGAGCCCAGAACTTGGACAACAACATAATATGGTGTGAGGAGTCATTTGGTGTGTTTTGAGTGAAATCCAATCGCTAGAAGTATGGAATACACCAACCACTCCAATTAGAAACGAACTTCCGTTGAACTTGAATTGTCCAATTTGGAACACCTATTGATTTCGGATCGAGCCCAAAACTTGGGCAACATCATAATATGGTGGGAGGAGTCATTTGGTGAGTTTTGAGTGAAATACAATCGCTAGAAGTATGGAATACACCAACCACTCCAATTATGAAAGAACTGTCGTTGAAATTGAATTCACCAATTTCTCACACCTATTGAATTTGGATCGAGCCCAAAACTTGGGCAACATCATAATATGGTGGGAGGAGTCATTTGGTGAGTTTTGAGTGAAATCCAATCGCTAGACGTATGGAATACACCAACCACTCCAATTAGGAACGAACTGTCGTTGAAATTGAATTTTTTCACACCTATTGATTTCGGATCGAGCCCAAAACTTGGGCAACATCATAATATGGTGGGAGGAGTCATTTGGTGAGTTTCGAGTGAAATCCATTCGCTAGAAGTATGGAATACACCAACCACTCCAGTTAGGAACGAACTGCCGTTGAACTTGAATTGTCCAATTTGGAACACGTATTGAATTCGTATCGAGCCCAGAACTTGGGCAACAACATAATATGGTGTGAGGAGTCATTTGGTGTGTTTTGAGTGAAATCCAATCGCTAGAAGTATGGAATACACCAACCACTCCAATTAGAAACGAACTGCCGTTGAACTTGATTTGTCCAATTTCTCACACCTATTGATTTTGGACTGAGCCCCAAACTTGGGCAACATCATAATATGGTGGGAGGAGTCATTTGGTGAGTTTTGAGTGAAATCCAATCGCTAGAAGTATGGAATACACCAACCACTCCAATTAGGAACGAACTGCCGTTGAACTTGAATTGTCCAATCTCTCACACCTATTGATTTCGGATCGAGCCCAAAACTTGGACAACATAATAATATGGTGGGAGGAGTCAATTGGTGAGTTTTGAGTGAAATCCAATTGCTAGAAGTATGGAATACAGCAAACACTCCAATTAGGAACGAACTGCCGTTGAACTTGAATTGTCCAATTTCTCAAAACCTGTTGATTTCGGATCGAGCCCAAAACTTGGGCAACATCATAATATGGTGGGAGGAGTCATTTGGTTAGTTTTGAGTGAAATCCAATCGCTAGAAGTATGGAATACACCAACCACACCAATTAGGAACGAACTGCCGTTGAACTTGAATTGTCCAATTTCTCACACCTATTGATTTCGGATCGAGCCCAAAACTTGGGCAACACGATAATATGGTGGGAGGAGTCATTTGGTGAGTTTTGAGTTAAATCCAATCGCTAGAAGTATGGAATACAGCAACCACTCCAATTAGGAACGAACTGCCGTTGAACTTGAATTGTCCAATTTCCCACACCTATTGATTTCGGATCGAGCCCAAAACTTGGGCAACATAATAATATGGTGGGAGGAGTCAATTGGTGAGTTTTGAGTGAAATCCAATAGCTAGAAGTATGGAATACAGCAAACACTCCAATTAGGAACGAACTGCCGTTGAACTTGAATTGTCCAATTTCTCAAACCTATTGATTTCGGATCGATCCCAAAGATTGGGCAACATAATAATATGGTGGGAGGAGTCAATTGGTGAGTTTTGAGTGAAATCCAATAGCTAGAAGTATGGAATACAGCAAATACTCCAATTAGGAACGAACTGCCGTTGAACTTGAATTGTCCAATTTCTCAAACCTATTGATTTCGGATCGATCCCAAAGCTTGGGCAACATCATAATATGGTGGGAGGAGTCATTTGGTTAGTTTTGAGTGAAATCCAATTGCTAGAAGTGTGGAATACACCAACCACTCCAATTAGGAACGAGCTGCCGTTGAAATTGAATTGTCCAATTTCTCACCCCTATTGATTTCGGATCGAGCCCAAAACTTGGGCAACATCATAATATGGTGGGAGGAGTCATTTGGTGAGTTTTGAGTGAAATCCAATCGCTAGTAGTATGGAATACACCAACCACTCCAATTAGGAATGAACTGCCGTTGAACTTGACTTGTCCAATTTGGAACACCTATTGATTTCGGATCAAGCCCAAAACTTGGGCAACATCATAATATGGTGGGAGGAGTCATTTGGTTAGTTTTGAGTGAAATCCAATCGCTAGAAGTGTGGAATACACCAACCACTCCAATTAGGAACGAGCTGCCGTTGAAATTGAATTGTCCAATTTCTCACCCCTATTGATTTCGGATCGAGCCCAAAACTTGGGCAACATCATAATATGGTGGGAGGAGTCATTTGGTGAGTTTTGAGTGAAATCCAATCGCTAGTAGTATGGAATACACCAACCACTCCAATTAGGAACGAACTGCCGTTGAACTTGAATTGTCTAATTTCTCACACCTATTGATTTCGGATCGAGAGCCAAACTTGGGCAACATCATAATATGGTTGGAGGAATCATTTGGTGAGTTTTGAGTGAAATCCAATCGCTAGAAGTATGGAATACACCAACTACTCCAATTTGGAACGAACTGCCGTTGAATTTGAATTGTCCAATTTCTCACACCTATTGATTTCGGATCGAGAGCCAAACTTGGGCAACATCATAATATGGTGGGAGGAGTCATTTGCTGAGTTTTGAGTGAAATCCAATCACTAGAAGTGTGGAATACACCAACCACTCCAATTAGGAACGAGCTGCCGTTGAAATTGAATTGTCCAATTTCTCACCCCTATTGATTTCGGATCGAGCCCAAAACTTGGGCAACATCATAATATGGTGGGAGGAGTCATTTGGTGAGTTTTGAGTGAAATCCAATCGCTAGTAGTATGGAATACACCAACCACTCCAATTAGGAATGAACTGCCATTGAACTTGACTTGTCCAATTTGGAACACCTATTGATTTCAGATCGAGCCCAAAACTTGGGCAACATCATAATATGGTGGGAGGAGTCATTTGGTGAGTTTTGAGTGAAATCCAATCGATAGAAGTATGGAATACAGCAACCACTCCAGTTAGGAACGAACTGCCGTTGAACTTGAAATGTCCAATTTCTCACACCTATTGATTTCGGATAGAGCCCCAAACTTGGGCAACATCATAATATGGTGAGAGGAGTCATTTGGTGAGTTTTGAGTGAAATCCAATCACTAGAAGTGTGGAATACACCAACCACTCCAATTAGGAACGAGCTGCCGTTGAAATTGAATTGTCCAATTTCTCACCCCTATTGATTTCGGATTGAGCCCAAAACTTGGGCAACATCATAATATGGTGGGAGGAGTCATTTGGTGAGTTTTGAGTGAAATCCAATCGCTAGTAGTATGGAATACACCAACCACTCCAATTAGGAATGAACTGCCATTGAACTTGACTTCTCCAATTTGGAACACCTATTGATTTCGGATCGAGCCCAAAACTTGGGCAACATCATAATATGGTGGGAGGAGTCATTTGGTGAGTTTTGAGTGAAATCCAATCGCTAGAAGTATGGAATACAGCAACCACTCCAGTTAGGAACGAACTGCCGTTGAACTTGAAATGTCCAATTTCTCACACCTATTGATTTCGGATAGAGCCCCAAACTTGGGCAACATCATAATATGGTGGGAGGAGACATTTGGTGAGTTTTGAGTGTAATCCAATCGCTAGAAGTATGGAATACACCAACCACTCCAATTAGGAACGAATTGTCGTTGAAATTGAATTGACCAATTTCTCACACCTATTGATTTCGGATCGAGCCCAAAACTTGGGGAACATCATAATATGGTGGGAGGAGTCATTTGGTGAGTTTTGAGTGAAATCCAATCGCTAGAAGTATGGAATACACCAACCACTCCCATTAGGAATGAACTGCTGTTGAACATGAATTGTCCAATTTCTCACAGCTATTGATTTCGGATCGAACCCCAAACTTGTGCAACATCATAGTATGGTGGGAGGAGTCATTTGGTGAGTTTTGAGAGAAATCCAATCGCTAGAAGTCTGAAATACACCAACCACTGCAATTAGGAACGAACTGCCGTTGAACTTGAATTGTCCAATTTGGAACACCTATTGATTTCGGATCGAGCCCAAAACTTGGGCAACATCATAATATGGTGGGAGGAGTCATTTGGTGAGTTTTGAGTGAAATCCAATCGCTAGAAGTATGGAATACACCAACCACTCCCATTAGGAACGAACTGCTGTTGAACTTGAATTGTCCAATTTCTCACAGCTATTGATTTCGGATCGAGCCCCAAACTTGTGCAACATCATAATATGGTGGGAGGAGTCATTTGGTGAGTTTTGAGTGAAATCCAATCGCTAGAAGTCTGAAATACACCAACCACTCCAATTAGGAACGAACTGCCGTTGAACTTGAATTGTCCAATTTGGAACACCTATTGATTTCGGATCGAGCCCAAAACTTGGGCAACATCATAATATGGTGGGAGGAGTCATTTGGTGAGTTTTGAGTGAAGTCCAATCGCTAGAAGTATGGAATACACCAACCACTCCAATTAGGAACGAATTGTCGTTGAAATTGAATTGACCAATTTCTCACACCTATTGATTTCGGATCGAGCCCAAAACTTGGGCAACATCATAATATGGTGGGAGGAGTCATTTGGTGAGTTTTGAGTGAAATCCAATCACTAGAAGTGTGGAATACACCAACCACTCCAATTAGGAACGAGCTGCCGTTGAAATTGAATTGTCCAATTTCTCACCCCTATTGATTTCGGATCGAGCCCAAAACTTGGGCAACATCATAATATGGTGGGAGGAGTCATTTGGTGAGTTTTGAGTGAAATCCAATCACTAGTAGTATGGAATACACCAACCACTCCAATTAGGAATGAACTGCCGTTGAACTTGACTTGTCCAATTTGGAACACCTATTGATTTCAGATCGAACCCAAAACTTGGGCAACATCATAATATGGTGGGAGGAGTCATTTGGTGAGTTTTGAGTGAAATCCAATCGCTAGAAGTGTGGAATACACCAACCACTCCAATTAGGAATGAACTGCCGTTGAACTTGACTTGTCCAATTTGGAACACCTATTGATTTCGGATCGAGCCCAAAACTTGGGCAACATCATAACATGGTGGGAGGAGTCATTTGGTGATTTTTGAGTGAAATCCAATCACTAGAAGTATGGAATACACCAACCACTCCCATTAGGAACGAACTGCCGTTGAACTTGAATTGTCTAATTTCTCCCACCTATTGATTTCGGATCGAGCCCAAAACTTGGGCAACATCATAATATGGTGGGAGGAGGCATTTGGTGAGTTTTGAGTGAAATCCAATCGCAAGAAGTATGGAATACACCAACCACTGCAATTAGGAACGAACTGCCGTTGAACTTGAATTGTCCTATTTGGAACACCTATTGATTTCGGATCGAGCCCAAAACTTGGGCAACGTCATAATATGGTGGGAGGAGTCATTTGGTCAGTTTTGAGTGAAATCCAATCGCTAGAAGTACGGAATACACCAACCACTACAATTAGGAACGAACTGTCGTTGAACTTGAATTGTCTAATTTCTCCCACCTATTGGTTTCGGATCGAGCCCAAAACTTGGGCAACATCATAATATGGTGGGAGGAGTCATTTGGTGAGTTTTGAGTGAAATCCAATCGCTAGAAGTATGGAATACACCAACCACTGCAATTAGGAACGAACTGCCGTTGAACTTGAATTGTCCTATTTGGAACACCTATTGATTTCGGATCGAGCCCAAAACTTGGGCAACATCATAATATGGTGGGAGGAGTCATTTGGTGAGTTTTGAGTGATCCAATCGCTAGAAATATGGAATACACTAACCACTCCCATTCGGAACGAACTGCCGTTGAACTTGAGTTGTCCAATTTCTCACACCTATTGATTTCGAATCGAACCCAAAACTTGGGCAACATCATAATATGGTGGAAGGAGTCATTTGGTGAGTTTTGAGTGAAATCCAATCGCTAGAAGTATGGAATACACCAACCACTCCAATTAGGAACGAACTTTTGTTGAAATTGAATCGACCAATTTGTCACACCTATTGATTTCGGATCGAGCCCAAAACTTGGGCAACATCAAAATATGGTGGGATAAGTCATTTGGTGAGTTTTGAGTGAAATCCAATCGCTAGAAGTATGGAATACACCAACCACTCCAATTAGGAACGAACTTTCGTTGAAATTAAATTGACCAATTTCTCCCACCTATTGATTTCGTATCGAGCCCAAAACTTGGGCAACATCATAATATGGTGGGAGGAGTCATTTGGTGAGTTTTGAGTGAAATCCAATCGCTAGAAGTATGGAATACACCAACCACTCCAATTAGGAACGAACTGCCGTTGAACTTGAATTGTCTAATTTCTCCCACCTATTGATTTCGGATCGAGCCCAAAACTTGGGCAACATCATAATATGGTGGGAGGAGGCATTTGGTGAGTTTTGAGTGAAATCCAATCGCTAGAAGTGTGGAATACACCAACCACTGCAATTAGGAACGAACTGCCGTTGAACTTGAATTGTCCTA
This sequence comes from Prunus avium, assembly GCF_965620075.1. NCBI lineage: Eukaryota > Viridiplantae > Streptophyta > Magnoliopsida > Rosales > Rosaceae > Prunus > Prunus avium. The sequence goes on along the minus strand of NC_142289.1, from coordinate 18,166,934 downwards.
TTTGGAACACCTATTGATTTCGGATCGAGCCCAAAACTTGGGCAACATCATAATATGGTGGGAGGAGTCATTTGGTGAGTTTTGAGTGAAATCCAATCGCTAGAAGTACGGAATACACCAACCACTCCAATTAGGAACGAACTGTCGTTGAACTTGAATTGTCTAAGTTCTCCCACCTATTGGTTTCGGATCGAGCCCAAAACTTGGGCAACATCATAATATGGTGGGAGGAGTCATTTGGTGAGTTTTGAATGAAATCCAATCGCTAGAAGTATGGAATACACCAACCACTGCAATTAGGAACGAACTGCCGTTGAACTTGAATTGTCCAATTTCTCACACCTATTGATTTCGGATCGAGCCCAAAACTTGGGCAACATCATAATATGGTGGGAGGAGTCATTTGGTGAGTTTTGAGTGAAATCCAATTGCTAGAAGTATGGAATACACCAACCACTCCAATTAGGAACGAACTGCCGTTGAACTTGAATTGTCCAATTTCTTACACCTATTGATTTCGGATCGAGCCCAAAACTTGGGCAACATCATAATATGGTGGGAGGAGTCATTTGGTGAGTTTTGAGTGAAATCCAATCGCTAGAAATATGGAATACACCAACCACTCCCATTAGGAACGAACTGCCGTTGAACTTGAATTGTCCAATTTCTCACACCTATTGATTTCGGATCGAGCTCAAAACTTGGGCAACATCATAATATGGTGGGAGGAGTGATTTGGTGAGTTTTGAGTGAAATCCAATCACTAGAAGTGTGGAATACACCAACCACTCCAATTAGGAAAGAACTGTCGTTGAAATTGAATTCACCAATTTCTCACACCTATTGATTTCGGATCGAGCTCAAAACTTGGGCAACATCATAATATGGTGGGAGGAGTCATTTGGTGAGTTTTGAGTGAAATCCAATCGCTAGAAGTATGGAATACACCAACCACTCCAGTTAGGAACGAACTGCCGTTATACTTGAATTTTCCAATTTGGAATACCTATTGATTTCGGATCGAGCCCAAAACTTGGGCAACATCATAATATGGTGGGAGCCATTTGGTGAGTTTTGAGTGAAATCCAATCGCTTGAAGTATGGAATACACCAACCACTCCAATTAGGAACGAACTGCCGTTGAACTTGAATTGTCCAATTTGGAACACCTATTGATTTCGGATTGAGCCCAAAACTTGGACAACATCTTAATATGGTGGGAGGGGTCATTTGGTGAGTTTTGAGTGAAATCCAATCGCTAGAAGTATGGAATACACCAACCAATCCAATTAGGAAGGAACTGTCGTTGAACTTGAATTGTCCAATTTGGAACACCTATTGATTTCGGATCGAGCCCAAAACTTGGGCAACATCATAATATGGTGGGAGGAGGCATTTGGTGAGTTTTGAGTGAAATCCAATCGCTAGAAGTATGGAATACACCAACCACTCCAATTAGGAACGAACTGCCGTTGAACTTGAATTGTCCAATTTCTCACACCTATTGATTTCGGATCGAGCCCAAAACTTGGGCAACATCATAATACGGTGGGAGGAGTCATTTGGTGAGTTTTGAGTGAAATCCAATCGCTAGAAGTATGGAATACACCAACCACTCCAATTAGGAACGAACTGCCGTTGAACTTGAATTGTCCAATTTCTCACACCTATTGATTTCGGATCGAGCCCAAAACTTGGGCAACATCATAATATGGAGGGAGGAGTCATTTGGTGAGTTTTGAGTGAAATCCAATCGCTAGAAGTATGGAATACACCAACCACTCCAATTCGGAACGAACTGCCATTGAACTTGAATTGTCCAATTTCTCACACCTGTTGATTTCAGATCGAGCCCAAAACTTGGGCAACATCATAATACGGTGGGAGGAGTCATTTGGTGAGTTTTGAGTGAAATCCAATCGCTAGAAGTATGGAATACACCAACCACACCAATTAGGAACGAATTGCCGTTGAACTTGAATTGTCCAATTTGGAACACCTATTGATTTCGGATCGAGCCCAAAACTTGGGCAACATCATAATATGGTGGGAGGAGTCATTTGGTGAGTTTTGAGTGAAATCCAATTGATAAGCTCATTATTTCATACATATACATTCCCTATTTACTTACTTCTTTTGCTTAGTTTGTTTGATTTCTAAGTTATTTGCCTCTCTTTGTGTGTTTTGTAGGCAAGTAGAGCAAGAGAGCATAATCCATGCAATTCAAGCATGTTAAGGCCTAATTTGGATGAATGGATGAAGAGCTTAAAGACAAACTCATTTTGGCTACAGCCCCCTCCCAGTCCAGTTCCGTAGGTCACATTGTAATATTTGTTTCAGCAACCTACACAGCTCGGATGAGGCCTCATTCTTCATGAAAGATGTTCCAATGGGTGTGTACTATAACATATCCAAAATTCAGCCCCATTGGATAAATATGGAGTCTGTTACCTAGCAAACACAGAGCCATGCTCAGGATGGATTTTATCAGCGCGCAAAATAAGTTAGAAATTTGTTTTGGCCTTAACTTCCTCCTCCGACCTTGGATTGGCCCAAATGATATATGGCTGGAAAGAAGACATTCTGAACTTCAATTCGTAAGCCCTTGAAGTTGCTGGTCATGCTGACCTCATGATGAGCTATTGTTTCTGGTTGAAAGCTTGGTCATGGTGAGCTAGGCATGAGCTATTGAGCTGGTTGGAAGCTTGGTCATGGTGACATGATGGTGAGCTAGGGCTGCTGGTGGGATTTATTGGTGAAGTGCATCAACCAATTCAAATTTTCTAATACAAGTGCATCAACCATTTCAGATTTTATAAAACAAGTGTTGTATGCATTAGCCATATTGAATTCAGATTTTTCACTTCCTTAGGCCTATAAATAGGGAGGTTCTCTAAGCTTGTAAACACACCCCAAGGGGGGGAGCTCTCAAACACTTCTCTAGAGCTCCCTTCCCTTCTCTCCCTCAAATTCTCTTAGTTACATTTTCTAGTTTTCAATTGTTGTAATGAAATATTTGTGCTGAAATTCTCTTTAAGTCTTTCCAAGTTCTACTTTAATTTTCATTGTTATGTAAATTCTTTTCTTTAGTTTCAAGTTTGATTAGTTTCCAAGTTTCAATTATGGTTCATGTTCTTATTCATTATGCTTATAAGTTAATATGCTAGTTTGAATGATTGATCACCATTTAGGCTTGCATGTTAGCTATCTTGGTCTGAATTAAGAGTATACACCGTGCTTTAATTCGAATTGAACTATGAATAGGAAGAGTATTTATGGACATTCGACAACAGGGATTAGATACATACTTGGTTGTTTAAAATGTTCTTCTATGCTTAATGGGTTCCTAATGCTTAATTTTAGGTTAGACAACAAATGATCAAATTAGGGAATTAGGAACACAAGGTTATGACCACACACCATGGCTTAATCATACTTTAGCTAGAATCAATCCATTAATCTAAATTGAACTTGGGAACTTATCTGCTTGAATTAGTTATTTTCTTTCTTTCTTGTTGTATTTATTTCCTTTCTTTTTCATTTCTATTTCGTGTAGGGAAATGAATTGGATCATTCAATCACCAATCCTCGTGGGATCGACCCCGCACTTCCATATGCTAAACTACCAACGGCTCGTGCACTTGAGAGTATCACAAGTTGAGGAGGCAGCTTAATCCATTTTGGTGGAGCGAAATCTACACAACACCAATCGCCACCAACCACTCCAATTAGGAACGAACTGCCGTTGAACTTGAATTGTCCAATTTCTCACACCTACTGATTTCGGATCGAGCCCCAAACTTGGACAACACCATAATATGGTGGGAGGAGTCATTTGGTGAGTTTTGAGTGAAATCCAATCGCTAGAAGTATGGAATCCACCAACCACTCCAATTAGGAATGAACTGTCGTTGAACTTGAATTGTCCAATTTCTCACACCTATTGATTTCGATCGAACCCCAAACTCGGGCAACATCATAATATGGTGGGAGGAGTCATTTGGTGAGTTTTGAGTGAAATCCAATCGCTAGAAGTATGGAATACACCAACCACTCCAATTAGGAACGAACTGCCGTTGAACTTGAATTGTCCAATTTGGAACACCTATTGATTTCGGATCGAGTCCAAAACTTGGGCAACATCATAATATGGTGGGAGGAGTCATTTGGTGAGTTTTGAGTGAAATCCAATCGCTAGAAGTATGGAATACACCAACCACTCCAATTGGGAACGAACTGCCGCTGAACTTGAATTGTCCAATTTGGAACACGGATTGATTTCGGATCGAGCCCAAAACTTGGGCAACATCATAATATGGTGGGAGGAGTCATTTGGTGAGTTTTGAGTGAAATCCAATCGCTAGATGTATGGAATACACCGACCACTCCAATTAGGAACGAACTGCCGTTGAACTAGAATTGTCCTATTTGGAACACCTATTGATTTCGGATCGAGCCCAAAACTTGGGCAACATCATAATATGGTGGGAGGAGTCATATGGTGAGTTTTGAGTGAAATCCAATCGCTAGAAGTATGGAATACACCAACCACTCCAATTAGGAACGAACTGCCGTTCAACTTGAATTGTCTAATTTCTCCCATCTATTGATTTCGGATCGAGAACAAAACTTGGGCAACATCATAATATGGTGGGAGGAGGCATTTGGTGAGTTTTGAGTGAAATCCAATCGCTAGAAGTATGGAATACACCAACCACTGCAATTAGGAAAGAACTGCCGTTGAACTTGAATTGTCCTATTTGGAACACCTATTGATTTCGGATCGAGCCCAAAACTTGGGCAACATCATAATATGGTGGGAGGAGTCATTTGGTGAGTTTTGAGTGAAATCCAATCGCTAGAAGTATGGAATACACCAACCACTGCAATTAGGAACGAACTGCCGTTGAACTTGAATTGTCCAATTTCTCACACCTATTGATTTCGGATCGAGCCCCAAACTTGGACAACATCATAATATGGTGGGAGGAGTCATTTGGTGAGTTTTGAGTGAAATCCAATCGCTAGAAGAATGGAATCCACCAACCACTCCAATTAGGAACGAACTGCCGTTGAACATGAATTGTTCAATTCCTCACACCTATTGATTTCGGATCGAGCCCAAAACTTGGGCAACATCATAATATGGTGGTTGGAGTCATTTGGTGAGTTTTGAGTGAAATCCAATCGCCAGAAGTATGGAATACACCGACCACTCCAATTAGGAACGAACTGCCGTTGAACTTGAATTGTCCTATTTGGAACACCTATTGATTTCGGATCGAGTCCAAAACTTGGGCAACATCATAATATGGTGAGAGGAGTCATTTGGTGAGTTTTGAGTGAAATCCAATCGCTAGAAGTATGGAATACACCAACCACTTCAATTAGGAACGAACTGTCGTTGAACTTGAATTGTCCAATTTGGAACACCTATTGATTTCAGATCGAGCCGAAAACTTGGGCAACGTCATAATATGGTGGGAGGAGTCTGTTGCGTAGATTTAGCTCCACCAAAATGGATTAAGCTGCATCCTCAACTTGTGATACTCGCAAGTGCACGAACCGTTGGTAGTATAGCATATGTAAGTGCGAGGTCGATTCCACAGGGATTGGTGATTGAATGATCCAATTTAGTTTCCCTACACAAAATAGAAACAAAAACAAAGAACATAAAACAAGGAAGAAAGAAATAAGTAACTCAAGCAAATAAGTTCCCAAGTTCAATTTAGATTAATGGATTGATTCTAGCTAAAGTATGATTAAGCCATGGTGTGTGGTCATAACCTTGTGTTCCTAATTCCCTAATTTGATCATTTGTTGTCTAACCTAAAATTAAGCATTAGGAACCCATTAAGCATAGAAGAACATTTTAAACAACCAAGTATGTATCTAATCCCTGTTGTCGAATGTCCATACATACTCTTCCTATTCATAGTTCAATTCGAATTAAAGCATGGTGTATACTCTTAATTCAAACCAAGATAGCTAACATGCAAGCCTAAATGGTGATCAATCATTCAAACTAGCATATTAACTTATAAGCATAATGAATAAGAACAAAAACCATAATTGAAACTTGGAAACTAATTCAACTTGAAAACTTAAGAAAAGAATTTACATAACAAAGAAAAATAAATTACAACTAAGAAAACATTAAGGAAACTAAGAGAACTTTGAGGAAGAAAGGAAGTGTTTGAGAACTTTGAGGAGGGAGAAGAAAGTAGAGAGGTGTTTTGAGAGCTTTGTGGATTTTGGAAGAGAGTGTTTAGGAACTTTGAGAATTTGGAAGAGAGTGGTTGAGAACTTGGAGGATGTTTGTGAACTTGGAGAATTTGAGAACTTAGGGAAGGAAGAGAAATGTGTTTGTGAAGTGTTTGAGACATGGAGACTTTTGGAAGAGAAGGGAAGTAGAGAGATGTTTGAGAACTTTGAGGATTTTGGAAGAACATGTGTTTGAAAGCTTTAGAGAATTAGAAGAAGAGAAAGGAAAAGTGTTTGATATTTAGTACAAAGAAAATTTAATAGAATGATCTTATTACAACAATTGAGAACTACAAAGGGAAACTAAGAGAATTTGAGGGAGAGAAGGGAAGGGAGCTCTAGAGAAGTGTTTGAGAGCTCCCCCCCCTTGGGGTGTTATTACAAGCTTAGAGAACTTCCCTATTTATAGGCCTAGGGGAAGTGAAAATCAGAATTCAATAAGACTAATGCATACAACACTTGAATTATAAAATCTGAAATGGTTGATGCACTTGTATTAGAAAATCTGAAATGGGTGATGCACTTGTATTAGAAAATCTTGAATTGGTTGATGCACTTCACCACTAAATCCCACCAGCAGCCCTAGCTCATCTTCATGTCACCATGACCAAGCTTCCAACCAGAAATGATAGCTCATACCTAGCTCACCATGACCAAGCATCCAACCAGCACATGCTGAGGTCAGCATGACCAGCAACTTCAAGGGCTTACAACTTGGGCTTCTCTTAATCAAATTAGGACTTTAAGCACTCTAAATTGAAGTTCAGAATGTCTTCTTTCCAGCCATATGTTATTTGGGCCAATCCAAGGTCGGAGGAAGAATTTAAGGCCGAAACAAATTGCTAACTCATTTTCCGCGCTGATAAGATCCATCCTGAGCATGGTTCTGTGCTTGCTAGGTAACGGACTCCAGATTTATCCAATGGGGCTGAATTTTGGATATGTTATAGTACACACCAATTGGAGCAACTTTCATGAAGAATGTGGCCTCATCCCAGCTATGTAGGTTGCTGAAAAAAAGCTTGCAATATGACCTACGGAACTGGACTGACAGGGGGCTGTAGCCATAATGAATTTGTCTTTAAGCTCTTCATCAATTCATCCAAATTAGGCCTTAACATGCTTGAATTGCATGAATTATGTTCTCCAAAGCCATCATTGTTACCTAAAGCACAATTAACTGAAAGATAAACACAAAAAGGATTAAAAGCACAAGTTTAACTCAAAAACATAACCAAATCATAAGCTAGAAGGGTAAGAAATAATATACAATTATGAACCGATCAGAGTCATTTGGTGAGTTTTGAGTGAAATCCAATCGCTAGAAGTATGGAATACACCAACCACTCCAATTAGGAACGAACTGCCGTTGAACTTGAATTGTCCAATTTCTCACACCTATTGATTTCGGATCGAGCCCAAAACTTGGGCAACATCATAGTATGGTGGGAGGAGTCATTTGGTGCGTTTTGAGTGAAATCCAATCGCTAGAAGTATGGAATACACCAACCACTGCAATTAGGAACGAACTGCCGTTGAACTTGAATTGTCCAATTTCTCACACCTATTGATTTCGAATCGAGCCCAAAACTTGGGCAACAACATAATATGGTGGGAGGAGTCATTTGGTGAGTGTTGAGTGAAATCCAATCACCACCAACCACTCCAATTAGGAACGAACTGCCGTTGAAGTTGAATTGTTCAATTTCCCACACCTATTGATTTTGGATTGAGCCCAAAACTTGGGCAACATCATAATATGGTGGGAGGAGTCATTTGGTGAGTTTTGAGTGAAATCCAATCGCCACCAACCACTCCAATTTGGAACGAACTGCCGTTGAACTTGAATTGTCCAATTTCTCACACCTATTGATTTCGGATCGAGCCCCAAACTTGGACAACATCATAATATGGTGGGAGGAGTCATTTGGTGAGTTTTGAGTGAAATCCAATCGCTAGAAGAATGGAATCCACCAACCACTCCAATTAGGAACGAACTGCCGTTGAACTTGAATTGTTCAATTTCTCACACCTATTGATTTCGGATCGATCCCAAAACTTGGGCAACATCATAATATGGTGGTTGGAGTCATTTGGTGAGTTTTGAGTGAAATCCAATCGCCAGAAGTATGGAATACACCGACCACTCCAATTAGGAACGAACTGCCGTTGAACTTGAATTGTCCTATTTGGAACACCTATTGATTTCGTATCGAGTCCAAAACTTGGGCAACATCATAATATGGTGGGAGGAGTCATTTGGTGAGTTTTTAGTGAAATCCAATCGCTAGAAGTATGGAATACAGCAACCACTCCAATTAGGAACGAACTGCCGTTGAACTTGAATTGTCCAATTTGGAACACCTATTGATTTCGGATCGAGCCAAAAACTTGTGCCGTTGAACTTGGATTGTCCAATTTCTCACACCTATTGATTTCAGATCGAGCCCAAAACTTGGGCAACATCATAATATGGTGGGAGGAGTCATTTGGTGAGTTTTGAGTGAAATCCAATCGCTAGAAGTATGGAATACACCAACCACTCCAATTAGGAACGAATTGCCGTTGAACTTGAATTGTCCAATTTCTCACACCGATTGATTTTGGATCGAGCCCCAAACTTGGGCAACATCGTAATATGGTGGGAGGAGTCATTTGGTGAGTTTTGAGTGAAATCCAATCGCTAGAAGTATGGAATACACCAACCACTCCAATTAGGAATGAACTGTCGTTGAACTTGAATTGTCCAATTTCTCAAACCTATTGATTTCGGATCGAGCCCAAAACTTGGGCAACATCATAATATGGTGGGAGGAGTCATTTGGTGAGCTTTGAGTGAAATCCAATCGCTAGAAGTAAGGAATACACCAACCACTCCAATTTGGAACGAACTGTCGTTGAACTTGAATTGTCCAATTTCTCACACCTGTTGATTTCGGATCGAGCCCAAAACTTGGGCAACATCATAATATGGTGGGAGGAGTCATTTGGTGAGTTTTGAGTGAAATCCAATCGCTAGAAGTATGGAATACACCAACCACTCCTATTAGGAACGAATTGCCGTTGAACTTGAATTGTCCAATTTGGAACACCTATTGATTTCGGATCGAGCCCAAAACTTGGGCAACATCATAATATGGTGGGAGGAGTCGTTTGGTGAGTTTTGAGTGAAATCCAGTCGCTAGAAGTATGGAATACACCAACCACTCCAATTAGGAATGAACTGTCGTTGAACTTGAATTGTCCAATTTCTCAAACCTATTGATTTCGGATCGACCCCAAAACTTGGGCAACATCATAATATGGTGGGAGGAGTCATTTGGTGAGTTTTGAGTGAAATCCAATCGCTAGAAGTATGGAATACACCAACCACTCGAATTAGGAACGAACTGCCGTTGAACTTGAATTGTCCAATTTCTCACACCTATTGATTTCGGATCGAGGACCAAACTTGGGCAACATCATAATATGGAGGGAGGAGTCATTTGGTGAGTTTTGAGTGAAATCCAATCTCTAGAAGTATAGAATACACCAACCACTCCAATTAGGAACGAACTGCCGTTGTACTTGAATTGTCCACTTTGGAACACCGATTGATTTCGGATCGAGCCCAAAACTTGGGCAACATCATAATATGGTGGGAGGAGTCATTTGGTGAGTTTTGAGTGAAATCCAGTCGCTAGAAGTAAGGAATACACCAACCACTCCAATTTGGAACGAACTGCCGTTGAACTTGAATTGTCCAATTTCTCACACCTATTGATTTAGGATCGAGCCCAAAACTTGGGCAACATCATAATATGGTGGGAGGAGTCATTTGGTCAGTTTTGAGTGAAATCCAATCGCTAGAAGTATGGAATACACCAACCACTCCTATTAGGAACGAATTGCCGTTGAACTTGAATTGTCCAATTTCTCACACCTATTGATTTTGGATCGAGCCCCAAACTTGGGCAACATCGTAATATGGTGGGAGGAGTCATTTGGTGAGTTTTGAGTGAAATCCAATCGCTAGAAGTATGGAATACACCAACCACTCCAATTAGGAACGAACTGCCGTTGAACTTGAATTGTCCAATTTGGAACACCTATTGATTTCGGATCGAGCCCAAAACTTGGGCAACATCATAATATGGTGGGAGGAGTCGTTTGGTGAGTTTTGAGTGAAATCCAATCGCTAGAAGTATGGAATACACCAACCACTCCAATTAGGAACGAACTGCCGTTGAACTTGAATTGTCCAATTTCTCACACGTATTGATTTCGGATCGAGCCCAAAACTTGGGCAACATCATAATATGGTGGGAGGAGTCATTTGGTGACTTTTGAGTGAAATCCAATCTCCACCAACCACTCCAATTAGGAACGAACTGCCGTTGAACTTGAATTGTCTAATTTCTGACACCTATTGATTTCGGATCGAGCCCCAAACTTGGACGACATCATAATATGGTGGGAGGAGTCATTTGGTGAGTTTTGAGTGAAATCCAATCGCTAGAAGTGTGGAATACACCAACCACTCCAATTAGGAACGAATTGCCGTTGAAATTGAATTGTCCAATTTCTCACACATATTGATTTATGATCGAGCCCAAAACTTGGGCAACATCATAATACGGTGGGAGGAGTCATTTGGTGAGTTTTGAGTGAAATCCAATCGCTAGAAGTATGGAATACACCAACCACTCCAATTGGGAACGAACTGCCGTTGAACTTGAATTGTCCAATTTCGAACACCTATTGATTTCGGATCGATCCCAAAACTTGGGCAACATCATAATACGGTGGGAGGAGTCATTTGGTGAGTTTTGAGTGAAATCCAATCGCTAGAAGTGTGGAATACACCAACCACTCCAATTAGGAACGACCTGCCGTTGAACTTGCATTGTCCAATTTCTCACACCAATTGATTTCGGATCGAGCCCAAAACTTGGGCAACATCATAATATGGTGGGAGGAGTCATTTGGTGAGTTTTGAGTGAAATCCAATCGCTAGAAGTACGGAATACACCAACCACTCCAATTAGGAACGAACTGCCGTTGAAATTGAATTGTCCAATTTCTCACACCTATTGATTTCGGATCGAGCCCAAAACTTGGGCAACTGCATAATATGGTGGGAGGAGTCATTCGGTGAGTTTTGAGTGAAATCCAATCGCTAGAAGTATGGAATACACCAACCACTCCAATTAGGAACGAACTGCCGTTGAAATTGAATTGTCCAATTTCTCACACGTATTGATTTCTGATCGAGCCCAAGACTTGGGCAACATCATAATACGGTGGGAGGAGTCATTTGGTTAGTTTTGAGTGAACTCCGATCGCTAGAAGTATGGAATACACCAACCACTCCAATTGGGAACGAACTGCCGTTGAACTTGAATTGTCCAATTTCGAACACCTATTGATTTCGGATCGAGCCCAAAACTTGGGCAACATCATAATATGGTGGGAGGACTCAATTGTTGAGTTTTGAGGGAAATCCAATCGCTAGAAGTATGGAATACACCAACCACTCCAATTAGGAACGAACTGCCGTTGAAATAGAATTGTCCAATTTCTCACACCTATTGATATCAGATTGAGCCCAAAACTTGGGCAACAGCATAATATGGTGGGTGGAGTCATTTGGTGAGTTTTGAGTGAAATCCAATCGCTAGAAGTATGGAATACACCAACCACTCCAATTAGGAACGAATTGCCGTTGAAATTGAATTGTCCAATTTCTCACACGTATTGATTTCTGATCGAGCCCAAAACTTGGGCAACATCATAATACGGTGGGAGGAGTCATTTGGTGAGTTTTGAGTGAAATCGAATCGCTAGAAGTATGGAATACACCAACCACTCTAATTGGGAACGAACTGCCGTTGAACTTGAATTGTCCAATTTCGAACACCTATTGATTTCGGATCGAGCCCAAAAGTTGGGCAACATCATAATATGGTGGGAGGATTCAATTGGTGAGTTTTGAGTGAAATCCAATCGCTAGAAGTGTGGAATACACCAACCACTCCAATTAGGAATGACCTGCCGTTGAACTTGAATTGTTCAATTTCTCACACCTATTCATTTCGGATCGAGCCCAAAACTTGGGCAACATCATAATATGGTGGGAGGACTCAATTGGTGAGTTTTGAGTGAAATCCAATCGCTAGAAGTATGGAATACACCAACCACTCCAACTGGGAACGAACTGCCGTTGAACTTGAATTGTCCAATTTGGAACACCAATTGATTTCGGATCAAGCCCAAAACTTGGGCAACATCATAATATGGTGGGAAGAGTCATTTGGTGAGTTTTGAGAGAAATCCAATCGCTAGAAGTATGGACTACACCAACCACTCCAATTAGGAACGAACTGCCGTTGAAATAGAATTGTCCAATTTCTCACACCTATTGATTTCGGATCGAGCCCAAAACTTGGGCAACATCATAATATGGTGGGAGGAGTGAATTGGTGAGTTTTGAGTGAAATCCAATCGCAAGAAGTATGTAATACACCAACCACTCCAATTAGGAACGAACTGCCGTTGAACTTGAATTGTCCAATTTCTCACACCAATTGATTTCGGATCGAGCCCAAAACTTGGGCAACATCATAATATGGTGGGAGGAGTCATTTGGTGAGTTTTGTGTGAAATCCAATCGCTAGAAGTATGGAATACACCAACCACTCCAATTAGGAACGAACTGCCGTTGAACTTGAATTGTCCAATTTCTCACACCTATTGATTTCGGATGGAGCCCAAAACTTGGGCAACATCATAATACGGTTGGAGGAGTCATTTGGTGAGTTTTGAGTGAAATCCAATCGCTAGAAGTATGGAATACACCAACCACTCCAATGAGGAACGAACTGCCGTTGAACTTGAATTGTCCAATTTGGAACACCTAGTGATTTCGGATCGAGCCCAAAACTTGGGCAACATCATAATATGGTGGGAGGAGTCATTTGGTGACTTTTGAGTGAAATCCAATCTCCACCAACCACTCCAATTAGGAACGAACTGCCGTTGAACTTGAATTGTCCAATTTCTCACACCTGTTGATTTCGGATCGAGCCCCAAACTTGGACAACATCATAATATGGTGGGAGGAGTCATTTGGTGAGTTTTGAGTGAAATCCAATCGCTAGAAGTATGGAATCCACCAACCACTCCAATTAGGAATGAACTGCCGTTGAACTTGAATTGTCCAATTTCTCACACCTATTGATTTCGGATCACCCAAAACTTGGGCAACATCATAATATGGTGGTTGGAGTCATTTGGGGAGTTTTGAGTGAAATCCAATCGCTAGAACTATGGAATACACCAACCACTCCAATTAGGAACGAACTGCCCTTGAACTTGAATTGTTCAATTTCTCACACCTATTGATTTCGGATCGAGCCCAGAACTTGGGCAACATCATAATATGGTGGCAGGAGTCATTTGGTGAGTTTTGAGTGAAATCCAATCGCTAGAAGTATGGAATACACCAACCACTCCAATTAGGAACGAACTGCCGTTGAACTTGAATTGTCCAATTTGGAACACCTATTGATTTTGGATCGAGCCGCAAACTTGGCCAACATCGTAATATGGTGGGAGGAGTCATTTGGTGAGTTTTGAGTGAAATCCAATCGCTAGAAGTATGGAATACACCAACCACTCCAATTAGGAACGAACTGCCGTTGAACTTGTATTGTCGAATTTCGAACACCAATTGATTTCGGATCGAGCCCAAAACATGGACAACATCATAATATGGTGGGAGGAGTCATTTGGTGAGTTTTGAGTGAAATTCAATCGCTAGAAGTATGGAATACACCAACCACTCCAATTAGGAACGAACTGCCGTTGAAATTGAATTGTCCAATTTCTCACACCTATTGATTTCGTATCGAGCCCAAAACTTGGGCAACAGCATAATATGGTGGGATGAGTCATTTGGTGAGTTTTGAGTGAAATCCAATCGCTAGAAGTATGGAATACACCAACCACTCCAATTAGGAACGAACTGCCGTTGAACTTGAATTGTCCAATTTCGAACACCAATTGATTTCGGATCGAGCCCAAAACATGGACAACATCATAATATGGTGGGAGGAGCCATTTGGTGATTTTTGAGTGAAATCCAAACGCTAGAAGTATGGAATACACCAACCACTCCAATTAGGAACGACCTGCCATTGAACTTGAATTGTCCAATTTCTCACACCTATTGATTTCGGATCGAGTTCAAAACTTGGGCAACATCATAATATGGTGGGAGGAGTCATTTGGTGAGTTTTGAGTGAAATCCAATCGCTAGAAGTATGGAATACACCAACCACTCCAATAAGGAACGATCTGCCGTTCAACTTGAATTGTCCAATTTCTCACACCTGTTGATTTCGGATCGAGCCCCAAAACTTGGGCAATATCATAATATGGTGGGAGGAGTCATTTGTGGAGTTTTTAGTGAAATCCAATCGCTAGAAGTATGTAATACACCAACCACTCCAATTAGGAACGAACTGCCGTTGAATTTGAATTGTCCAATTTCGAACACCAATTGATTTCGGATTGAGCCCAAAACATGGACAACATCATAATATGGTGATAGGAGTCATTTGGTGAGTTTTGAGTGAAATCCAATCGCTTGAAGTATGGAATACACCAACCACTCCAATTAGGAACGATCTGCCGTTGAACTTGAATTATCCAATTTCTAACACCTATTGATTTCGGATCGAGTTCAAAACTTGGGCAACATCATAATATGGTGGGAGGAGTCATTTGGTGAGTTTTGAGTGAAATCCAATCGGTAGAAGTGTGGAATACACCACCCACTCCAATTGGGAACGAACTGCCGTTCAACTTGATTTGTCCAATTTCGAACACATATTGATTTCGGATCGAGCCCAAAACTTGGGCAACATCATAATACGGTGGGAGGAGTCATTTGGGGAGTTTTGAGTGAAATCCAATCGCTAGAAGTATGGAATACACCAACCACTCCAATTAGGAACGAATTGCCGTTAAACTTGAATTGTCCAATTTCTCATACCTATTGATTTCGGATCGAGCCCAAAACTTGGGCAACAGCATAATATGGTGGGAGGAGTCATTTGGTGAGTTTTGAGTGAAATCCAATCGCTAGAAGTATGGAATACACCAACCACTCCAATTAGGAACGAACTGCCGTTGAAATTGAATTGTCCAATTTCTCACACCTATTGATTTCGGATCGAGCCCAAAAATTGGGCAACATCATAATATGGTGGGAGGAGTCATTTGGTGAGTTTTGAGTGAAATCCAATCGCTTGAAGTATGGAATACACCAACCACTGCAATTAGGAACTAACTGCCGTTGAACTTGAATTGTCCAATTTGGAACACCTATTGATTTCGGATCGAGCCCAAAACTTGGGCAACATCATAATATGCTGGGAGGAGTCATTTGGTTAGTTTTGAGTGAAATCCAATCGCTAGAAGTATGGAATACACCAACCACTCCAATTAGGAACGAACTGCCGTTGAACTTGAATTGTCCAATTTCTCACACCTACTGATTTCGGATCGAGCCCAAAACTTGGGCAACATCATAATATGGTGGGAGGAGTCATTTGGTGAGTTTTTAGTGAAATCCAATCTCTAGAAGTATGGAATACACCAACCACTCCAATTAGGAACGAACTGCCGTTGAACTTGAATTGTGAAATTTGGAACACCTATTGATTTCGGATCGATCCCCAAACTTGGGCAACATCATAATATGGTGGGAGGAGTCATTTGGTGAGTTTTGAGTGAAATCCAATCGCTAGAAGTGTGGAATACACCAACCACTCCAATTAGGAACGAACTGCCGTTGAACTTGAATTGTCCAATTTCTCACACCTATTGATTTCGGATCGAGCCCAAAACTTGGGCAACATCATAATATGGTGGGAGGAGTCATTTGGTTAGTTTCGAGTGAAATCCAATCGCTAGGAGTATGGAATACACCAACCACCCCAATTAGGAACGAACTGCCGTTGAACTTGAATTGTCCAATTTGGAACACCTATTGATTTCGTATCGAGCCCAAAACTTGGGCAACATCATAATATGGTGGGAGGAGTCAATTGGTGAGTTTTGAGTGAAATCCAATCGCTAGAAGTATGGAATACACCAACCACTCCAATGAGGAACGATCTGCCGTGGAACTTGAATTGTCCAATTTGGAACACCTATTGATTTCGGATGGAGCCCAAAACTTGGATAACAACATAATATGGTGGGAGGAGTCATTTGGTGAGTTTTGAGTGAAATCCAATCGCTAGAAGTGTGGAATACACCAACCACTCCAATTAGGAACGAACTGCCGTTGAACATGAATTGTCCAATTTCCCACACCTATTGATTTCGGATCGAGCCCAAAACTTGGGCAACATCATAATATGGTGGGAGGAGTCATTTCGTTAGTTTTGAGTGAAATCCAATCGCGAGAAGTATGGAATACACCAACCACTGCAATTAGGAACGAACTGCCGTTGAACTTGAATTGTCCAATTTCTCACACCTATTGATTTCGGATCGAGCCCAAAACTTGGGCAACATCATAATATGGTGGGAGGAGTCATTTGGTGAGTTTTGAGTGAAATCCAATCTCTAGAAGTACGGAATACACCAACCACTCCAATTAGGAACGAACTGCCGTTGAACTTGAATTGTCCAATTTCTCAAACCTACTGATTTCGGATCGAGCCCAAAACTTGGGCAACATCATAATATGGTGGGAGGAGTCATTTGGTGAGTTTTTAGTGAAATCCAATCTCTAGAAGTATGGAATACACCAACCACTCCAATTAGGAACGAACTGCCGTTGAACTTGAATTGTGAAATTCGGAACACCTATTGATTTCGGATCGATCCCCAAACTTGGGCAACATCATAATATGGTGGGAGGAGTCATTTGGGGAGTTTTGAGTGAAATCCAATCGCTAGAAGTGTGGAATACACCAACCACTCCAATTAGGAACGAACTGCCGTTGAACTTGAATTGTCCAATTTCTCACACCTATTGATTTTGGATCGAGCCCAAAACTCGGGCAACAACATAATATGGTGGGAGTAGTCATTTGGTTAGTTTTGAGTGAAATCAAATCGCTAGAAGTATGGAATAAACCAACCACTCCAATTAGGAACGAACTGCCGTTGAACTTGAATTGTCCAATTTGGAACACCTATTGATTTCGGATCGAGCCCAAAACTAGGGCAACATCATAATATGGTGGGAGGAGTCACTTGCTGAGGTTTGAGTGAAATCCATTCGCTAGAAGTGTGGAATACACCAACCACTCCAATTAGTAACGAACTGCCGTTCTACTTGAATTGTCCAATTTCTCACACCTATTGATTTCGGATCGAGCCCGAAACTTCGCCAACATCGTAATATGGTGGGAGGAGTCAATTGGTGAGTTTTGAGTGAAACCCAATCGCTAGAAGTACGGAATACACCAACCACTCCAATTAGGAACGAACTGCCGTTGAACTTGAATTGTCCAATTTCTCACACCTATTGATTTCAGATCGAGCCCAAAACTTGGGCAACATCATAATATGATGGGAGGAGTCATTTGGTGAGTTTTGAGAGAAATCCAATCGCTAGAAGTATGGAATACACCAACCACTCCAATTAGGAACGAACTGCCGTTGAACTTGAATTGTGAAATTTGGAACACCTATTGATTTCGGATCGAGCCCCAAACTTGGGCAACATCATAATATGGTGGGAGGAGTCATTTGGTGAGTTTTGAGTGAAATCCAATCGCTAGAAGTGTGGAATAAACCAACCACTCCAATTAGGAACGAACTGCCGTTGAACTTGAATTGTGCAATTTCTCACACCAATGGATTTTGGATCGAGCCCAAAACTTCTGCAACAACATAATATGGTGGGAGTAGTCATTTGGTTAGTTTTGAGTGAAATCCAATCGCTAGAAGTATGGAATAAACCAACCACTCCAATTAGGAACGAACTGCCGTTGAACTTGAATTGTCCAATTTGGAACACCTATTGATTTCGGATCGAGCCCAAAACTTGGGCAACATCATAATATGGTGGGAGGAGTCATTTGGTGAGTTTTGAGTGAAATCCAATCTCTAGAAGTATGGAATACACTAACCACTCCAATTAGGAACGAACTGCCGTTGAACTTGAATTGTCCAATTTCTCAAACCTACTGATTTCGGATCGAGCCCAAAACTTGGGCAACATCATAATATGGTGGGAGGAGTCATTTGGTGAGTTTTGAGTGAAATCCAATCTCTAGAAGTATGGAATACACCAACCACTACAATTAGGAACGAACTGCCGTTGAACTTGAATTGTCCAATTTGGAACCCCTATTGATTTCGGATCGAGCCCACAACTTGGGCAACATCATAATAAGGTGGGAGGAGTCATTTGGTGGGTTTTGAGTGAAATACAATCGCGAGAAGTATGGAATACACCAACCACTCCAATTAGGAACGAACTGCCGTTGCACTTGAATTGTCCAATTTCTCACACCTATAGATTTCGGATCGAGCCCGAAACTTGGGCAACATCATAATATGGTGGGAGGAGACATTTGGTGAGTTTTCAGTGAAATCCAATCGCGAGAAGTGTGGAATACACCAACCACTCCAATTAGGAATGAACTGCCGTTGAACTTGAATTGTCCAATTTCTCACACCTATTGATTTCGGATCGAGCCCAAAAGTTGGGCAACATCATAATATGGTGGGAGGAGTCATTTGGTGAGTTTTGAGTGAAATCCAATCGCTTGAATTATGGAATACACCAACCACCCCAATTAGGAACGAACTGCCGTTGAACTTGAATTGTCCAATTTGGAACACCTATTGATTTCGTATCGAGCCCAAAACTTGGGCAACATCATAATATGGTGGGAGGAGTCAATTGGTGAGTTTTGAGTGAAATCCAATCCCTAGAATTATGGAATACACCAACCACTCCAATGAGGAACGATCTGCCGTTGAACTTGAATTGTCCAATTTGGAACACCTATTGATTTCGGATCGAGCCAAAAACTTGGGCAACATCATAATATGGTGGGAGGAGTCATTTGGTGAGTTTTGAGTGAAATCCAATCTCTAGAAGTATGGAATACACCAACCACTCCAATTAGGAACGAACTGCCGTTGAACTTGAATTGTCCAATTTCTCACACCTATTGATTTCGGATCGAACCCCAAACTTGGGCAACATCATAATATGGTGGGAGGACTCATTTGGTGAGTTTTGAGTGAAATCCAGTAGTTAGAAGTATGGAATACACCAACCACTCCCATTAGGAACGAACTGCCGTTGAACTTGAATTGTCCAATTTCTCACACCTATTGATTTCGGATCGAGCCCAAAACTTGGGCAACATCATAATATGGTGGGAGGAGTCATTTGGTTAGTTTTGAGTGAAATCCAATCGCTAGAAGTATGGAATACACCAACCACTCCAATTAGGAACGAACTGCCGTTGAACTTAAATTGTCCAATTTGGAACACCTATTGATTTCGGATCGAGCCCAAAAGTTGGGCAACATCATAATATGGTGGGAGGAGTCATTTGGTGAGTTTTGAGTGAAATCCAATCTCTAGAAGTATGGAATACACCAACCACTGCAATTAGGAACGAACTGCCGTTGAATTTGAATTGTCCAATTTGGAACCCCTATTGATTTCGGATCGAGCCCAAAACTTGGGCAACATCATATTATGGTTGGAGGAGTCATTTGGTGAGTTTTGAGTGAAATCCAATCGCAAGAAGTATGGAATACACCAACCACTCCAATTAGGAACGAACTGCCGTTGAACTTGAATTGTCCAATTCCTCACACCTATTGATTTCGGATCGAGCCCCAAACTTGGGCAACATCATATTATGGTGGGAGGAGTCATTTGGTGAGGTTTGAGTGAAATCCAATCGCTAGAAGTATGGAATACACCAACCACTCCAATTAGGAACGAACTGCCGTTGAACTTGAATTGTCCAATTTGGAACACCTATTGATTTCGGATCGAGCCCAAAACTTGGGCAACATCATAATATGGTGGGAGGAGTGATTTGGTGAGTTTTGAGTGAAATCCAATCGCTAGAAGTATGGAATACACCAACCACTCCAATTAGGAACGAACTACCGTTGAACTTGAATTGTCCAATTTGGAACACCTATTGATTTCGGATCGGGCCCAAAACTTGGGCAACACCATATTATGGTTGGAAGAGTCATTTGGTGAGTTTTGAGTGAAATCCAATCGCTAGAAGTATGGAATACACCAACCACTCCGATTAGGAACGAACTGCCGTTGAACTTGAATTGTCCAATTTGGAACACCTATTGATTTCGGATCGAGCCCAAAACTTGGGCAACATCATAATATGGTGGCAGGAGTCATTTGGTGAGTTTTGAGTGAAATCCAATCGCTAGAACTATGGAATACACCAACCACTTCAATTAGGAACGAACTGCCGTTGAACTTGAATTGTCCAATTTCTCAGACCTATTGATTTCGGATCGAGCCCCAAACTTGGGCAACATCATAATATGGTGGGAGGAGTCATGTGGTTAGTTTTGAGTGAAATCCAATCGCTAGAAGTATGGAATACCCCAACCACTCCAATTAGGAACGAACTGCCGTTGAACTTGAATTGTCCAATTTGGAACACCTATTGATTTCGGATCGAGCCCAAAACTTGGGCAACATCATAATATGGTAGGAGGAGTCATTTGGTGAGTTTTGAGTGAAATCCAATCACTAGAAGTATGGAATACACCAACCACTCCAATTAGGAACGAACTGCCGTTGAACTTGAATTGTCCAATTTGGAACACCTATTGATTTCGGATCGAGCCCAAAACTTGGGCAACAACATAATATGGTGGGAGGAGTCATTTGGTGAGTTTTGAGTGAAATCCAATCGCTAGAAGTATGGAATACACCAACCACTCCAATTAGGAACGAACTGCCGTTGAACTTGAATTGTCCAATTTGGAACACCTACTGATTTCTGATCGAGCCCAAAACTTGGGCAACATCATAATATGGTGGGAGGAGTCATTTGGTGAGGTTTGAGTGAAATCCAATCGCTAGAAGTATGGAATACACCAACCACTCCAATTAGGAACGAACTGCCGTTGAACTTGAATTGTCCAATTTGGAACACCTATTGATTTCGGATCGAGCCCAAAACTTGGACAACATCATAATATGGTGGGAGGAGTCATTTGGTGAGTTTTGAGTGAAATCCAATCTCTAGAAGTATGGAATACTCCAACCACTCCAATTAGGAACGAACTGCCGTTGAACTTGAATTGTCCAATTTCTCACACCTATTGATTTCGGATCGAGCCCAAAACTTGGGCAACATCATAATATGGTGGGAGGAGTCATTTGGTGAGTTGTGAGTGAAATCCAATCGCTAGAAGTATGAAATACACCAACCACTCCAATTAGGAACGAACTGCCGTTGAACTTGAATTGTCCAATTTGGAACACCTATTGATTTCGGATCGGGCCCAAAACTTGGGCAACATCATAATATGGTGGCAGGAGTCATTTGGTGAGTTTTGAGTGAAATCCAATCGCTAGAAGTATGGAATACACCAACCACTCCAATTAGGAACGAACTGCCATTGAACTTGAATTGTCCAATTTCTCAGACCTATTGATTTCGGATCGAGCCCAAAACTTGGGCAGCATCATAATATGGTGGCAGAAGTCATTTGGTGAGTTTTGAGTGAAATCCAATCGCTAGAAGTATGGAATACACCAACCACTTCAATTAGGAACGAACTGCCGCTGAATTTGAATTGTCCAATTTCTCAGACCTATTGATTTCGGATCGAGCCCCAAACTTGGGCAACATCATAATATGGTGGGAGGAGTCATGTGGTTAGTTGTGAGTGAAATCCAATCACAAGAAGTATGGAATACACCAACCACTCCAATTAGGAACGAACTGCCGTTGAACTTGAATTGTCCAATTTCTCACACCTATTGATTTCGGATCGAGCCCAAAACTTGGGCAACATCATAATATGGTGGGAGGAGTCATTTGGTGAGTTTTGAGTGAAATCCAATCGCTAGAAGTGTGGAATAAACCAACCACTCCAATTAGGAACGAACTGTCGTTGAACTTGAATTGTGCAATTTCTCACACCAATTGATTTTGGATCGAGCCCAAAACTTGGGCAACAACATAATATGGTGGGAGTAGTCATGTGGTTAGTTTTGAGTGAAATCCAATCGCTAGAAGTATGGAATACACCAACCACTCCAATTAGGAACGAACTGCCGTTGAACTTGAATTGTCCAATTTGGAACACCTATTGATTTCGGATCGAGCCCAAAACTTGGGCAACATCATAATATGGTGGAAGGAATCATTTGGTGAGTTTTTAGTGAAATCCAATCGCTAGAAGTATGGAATACACCAACCACTCCAATTAGGAACGAACTGCCGTTGAACTTGAATTGTCCAATTTGGAAAACCTATTGATTTCGGATCGAGCCCAAAACTTGGGCAACATCATAATATGGTGGCAGGAGTCATTTGGTGAGTTTTGAGTGAAATCCAATCGCTAGAAGTATGGAATACACCAACCACTTCAATTAGGAACGAACTGCCGCTGAACTTGAATTGTCCAATTTCTCAGACCTATTGATTTCGGATCGAGCCCCAAACTTGGGCAACATCATAATATGGTGGGAGGAGTCATGTGGTTAGTTGTGAGTGAAATCCAATCACTAGAAGCATGGAATACACCAACCACTCCAATTAGGAACGAACTGCCGTTGAACTTGAATTGTCCAATTTGGAACACCTATTGATTTCGGATCGAGCCCCAAACTTGGGCAACATCATATTATGGTGGGAGGAGTCATTTGGTGAGGGTTGAGTGAAATCCAATCGCTAGAAGTATGGAATACACCAACCACTCCAATTTGGAACGAACTGCCGTTGAACTTGAATTGTCCAATTTGTCACACCTATTGATTTCGGATCGAGCCCAAAACTTGGGCAACAACATAATATGGTGGGAGGAGTCATTTGGTGAGTTTTGAGTGAAATCCAATCACTAGAAGTATGGAATACACCAACCACTCCAATTAGGAACGAACTGCCGTTGAACTTGAATTGTCCAATTTGGAACACCTATTGATTTCGGATCGAGGCCAAAGCTTGGGCAACGTCATAATATGGTGGGAGGAATCATTTGGTGAGTTTTGAGTGAAATCCAATCGCTAGAAGTATGGAATACACCAACCACTCCGATTAGGAACGAACTGCCGTTGAACTTGAATTGTCCAATTTGGAACACCTATTGATTTCGGATCGAGCCCAAAACTTGGGCAACATCATAATATGGTAGGAGGAGTCATTTGGTGTGTTTTGAGTGAAATCCAATCACTAGAAGTATGGAATACACCAACCACTCCAATTAGGAACGAACTGCCGTTCAACTTGAATTGTCCAATTTTGAACACCTATTGATTTCGGATCGAGCCTAAAACTTGGGCAACATCATAATATGGTGGGAGGAGTCATTTGGTGAGTTTTTGAGTGAAATCCAATCGCTAGAAGTATGGAATACACCAACCACTCCAATTAGGAACGAACTGCCGTTGAACTTGAATTGCCCAATTTGGAACACCTATTGATTTCGGATCGAGCCCAAAACTTGGGCAACAACATAATATGGTGGGAGGAGTCATTTGGTGAGTTTTGAGTGAAATCCAAGCGCTAGAAGTATGGAATAAACCAACCACTCCAATTAGGAACGAACTGCCGTTGAACTTGAATTGTCCAATTTCTCACACCTATTGATTTCGGATCGAACCCCAAACTTGGGCAACATCATAATATGGTCGGAGGAGTCATTTGGTGAGTTTTGAGTGAAATCCAATCGCTAGAAGTATGGAATACATCAACCAATACAATTAGGAACGAACTGCCGTTGAACTTGAATTGTCCAATTTCTCACACCTATTGATTTCGGATCGAGCCCAAAACTTGGGCAACATCATAATATTGTGGGAGGAGTCATTTGGTGAGTTTTGAGTGAAATCCAATCACTTGAAGTATGGAATACACCAACCACTCCAATTAGGAACGAACTGCTGTTCAACTTGAATTGTCCAATTTTGAACACCTATTGATTTCGGATCGAGCCCAAAACTTGGGCAACATCATAATATGGTGGGAGGAGTCATTTGGTGAGTTTTGAGTGAAATCCAATCCCTAGAAGTATGGAATACACCAACCACTCCAATTAGGAACGAACTGCCGTTCAGCTTGAATTGTCCAATTTGGAAAACCTATTGATTTCGGATGGAGCCCAAAACTTGGGCAACATCATAATATGGTCGGAGGAGTCATTTGGTGAGTTTTGAGTGAAATCCAATCACTAGAAGTATGGAATACACCAACCACTCCAATTAGGAACGAAATGCCGTTGAAATTGAATTGACCAATTTCTCACACATATTGATTTCAGATAGATCCCAAAACTTGGGCAACATCATAATATGGTGGGAGGAGTCATTTGGTGAGTTTTGAGTGAAATCCAATCACTATAAGTATGGAATACACCAACCACTCCAATTAGGAACGAACTGCCGTAAAACTTGAATTGTCCAATTTTGAACACCTATTGATTTCGGATCGAGCCCAAAACTTGGGCAACATCATAATACGGTGGGAGGAGTAATTTGATGAGTTTTGAGTGAAATCCAATCGCTAGAAGTATGGAATACACCAACCACTCCAATTAGGAACGAACTGCCGTTGAACTTGAATTGTCCAATTTCTCACACCTATTGATTTCGGATCGATACCAAAACTTGGGCAACATCATAATATGATGGGAGGAGTCATTTGGTGAGTTTTGAGTGAAATCCAATCGCTAGAAGTATGGAATACACCAACCACTCCAATTAGGAACGAAATGCCGTTGAAATTGAATTGACCAATTTCTCACACCTATTGATTTCGGATCGATACCAAAACTTGGGCAACATCATAATACGATGGGAGGAGTCATTTGGTGAGTTTTGAGTGAAATCCAATCGCTAGAAGTATGGAATACACCAACCACTCCAATTAGGAACGAAATGCCGTTGAAATTGAATTGACCAATTTCTCACACCTATTGATTTCGGATAGATCCCAAAACTTGGGCAACATCATAATATGGTGGGAGGAGTCATTTGGTGAGTTTTGAGTGAAATCCAATCACTATAAGTATGGAATACACCAACCACTCCAATTAGGAACGAACTGCCGTTCAACTTGAATTGTCCAATTTGGAACACCTATTGATATCGGATCGAGCCCAAAACTTGGGCAACATCATAATATGGTCGGAGGAGTCATTTCGTGAGTTTTGAGTGAAATCCAATCACTAGAAGTATGGAATACACCAACCACTCCAATTAGGAACGAAATGCCATTGAAATTGAATTGACCAATTTCTCACACCTATTGATTTCGGATAGATCCCAAAACTTGGGCAACATCATAATATGGTGGGAGGAGTCATTTGGTGAGTTTTGAGTGAAATCCAATCACTATAAGTATGGAATACACCAACCACTCCAATTAGGAACGAACTGGCGTTGAACTTGAATTGTCCAATTTCTCACACCTATTGATTTCGGATCGATACCAAAACTTGGGCAACATCATAATATGATGGGAGGAGTCATTTGGTGAGTTTTGAGTGAAATCCAATCGCTAGAAGTATGGAATACACCAACCACTCCAATTAGGAACGAAATGCCGTTGAAATTGAATTGACCAATTTCTCACACCTATTGATTTCGGATAGATCCCAAAACTTGGGCAACATCATAATATGGTGGGAGGAGTCATTTGGAGAGTTTTAAGTGAAATCCAATCGCTAGAAGTATGGAATACTCCAACCACTCCAATTAGGAACGAACTACCGTTAAACTTGAATTGTCCAATTTCTCACACCTATTGATTTCGGATCGATCCAAAAACTTGGTCAACATCATAATACGGTGGGAGGAGTCATTTGGTGAGTTTTGAGTGAAATCCAATCGCTAGAAGTATGGAATACACCAACCACTCCAATTAGGAACGAACTGCCGTTGAACTTGAATTGTCCAATTTGGAACACCTATTGATTTCGGATCGAGCCGAAAACTTGGGCAACATCATAATATGGTGGGAGGAGTCATTTGGTGAGTTTGGAGTGAAATCCAATCGCTAGAAGTATGGAATACACCAACCACTCCAATTAGGAACGAACTGCCGTTGAACTTGAATTGTTCAATTTGGAACACCTATTGATTTCGGATCGAGCCCAAAACTTGGGCAACATCATAATATGGTGGGATGAGTCATTTGGTGAGTTTTGAGTGAAATCCAATTGCTAGAAGTGTGGAATACACCAACCACTCCAATTAGGAACGAACTGCCGTTGAACTTGAATTGTCCAATTTGGAACACCTATTGATTTCGGATCGAGCCCAAAACTTGGGCAACATCATAAAATGGTGGGAGGAGTCATGTGGTTAGTTTTGAGTGAAATCCAATCGCTAGAAGTATGGAATACACCAACCACTCCAATTAGGAACGAACTGCCGTTGAACTTGAATTGTCCAATTTGGAACAACTATTGATTTCGGATCGAGCCCAAATCTTGGGCAACATCATAATATGGTGGGAGGAGTCATTTGGTGAGTTTTGAGTGAAATCCAATCGCTAGAAGTATGGAATACACCAACCACTCCAATTAGGAACGAACTGCCGTTGAAATTGAATTGACCAATTTCTCACACCTATTGATTTCGGATAGATCCCAAAACTTGGGCAACATCATAATATGGTGGGAGGAGTCATTTGGAGAGTTTTAAGTGAAATCCAATCGCTAGAAGTATGGAATACTCCAACCACTCCAATTAGGAACGAACTACCGTTAAACTTGAATTGTCCAATTTCTCACACCTATTGATTTCGGATCGATCCAAAAACTTGGTCAACATCATAATACGGTGGGAGGAGTCATTTGGTGAGTTTTGAGTGAAATCCAATCGCTAGAAATATGGAATACACCAACCACTCCAATTAGGAACGAACTGCCGTTGAACTTGAATTGTCCAATTTGGAACACCTATTGATTTCGGATCGAGCCGAAAACTTGGGCAACATCATAATATGGTGGGAGGAGTCATTTGGTGAGTTTGGAGTGAAATCCAATCGCTAGAAGTATGGAATACACCAACCACTCCAATTAGGAACGAACTGCCGTTGAACTTGAATTGTTCAATTTGGAACACCTATTGATTTCGGATCGAGCCCAAAACTTGGGCAACATCATAATATGGTGGGATGAGTCATTTGGTGAGTTTTGAGTGAAATCCAATTGCTAGAAGTGTGGAATACACCAACCACTCCAATTAGGAACGAACTGCCGTTGAACTTGAATTGTCCAATTTGGAACACCTATTGATTTCGGATCGAGCCCAAAACTTGGGCAACATCATAATATGGTGGGAGGAGTCATGTGGTTAGTTTTGAGTGAAATCCAATCGCTAGAAGTATGGAATACACCAACCACTCCAATTAGGAACGAACTGCCGTGGAACTTGAATTGTCCAATTTGGAACAACTATTGATTTCGGATCGAGCCCAAATCTTGGGCAACATCATAGTATGGTGGGAGAAGTCATTTGGCGAGTTTTGAGTGAAATCCAATCGCTAGAAGTATGGAATACACCAACCACTCCAATTAGGAACGAACTGCCGTTGAACTTGAATTGTCCAATTTGGAACAACTATTGATTTCGGATCGAGCCCAAATCTTGGGCAACATGATAATATGGTGGGAGGAGTCACTTGGTGAGTTTTGAGTGAAATCCAATCGCTAGAAGTATGGAATACACCAACCACTCCAATTAGGAACGAACTGCCGTTGAACTTGAATTGTCCAATTTCGAACACCTATTGATTTCGGATCGAGCCCAAAACTTGGGCAACATCATAATATGGTGGGAAGAGTCATTTGGTGAGTTTTGAGTGAAATCCAATCGCTAGAAGTATGGAATACACAAAAGACTCCAATTAAGAACGAACTGCCGTTGAACTTGAATTGTCCAATTTGGAACACCTTTTGATTTCGGATCGAACCCAAAACTTGGGCAACATCATAATATGGTGGGAGGAGTCATTTGGTGAGTTTTGAGTAAAATCCAATCGCTAGAAGTATGGAATACACCAACCACTGCAATTAGGAACGAACTGCCGTTCAACTTGAATTGTCCAATTTTGAACACCTATTGATTTTGGATCGGGCCCAAAACTTGGGCAACATCATAATATGGTGGGAGGAGTCATTTGGTTAGTTTTGAGTGAAATCCAATCGCTAGAAGTATGGAATACACCAACCACTCCAATTAGGAACGAACTGCCTTTGAACTTGAATTGTCCAATTTGGAAAACCTATTGATTTCGGATGGAGCCCAAAACTTGGGCAATATCATAATATGGTGGGAGGAGTCATTTGGTGAGTTTTGAGTGAAATCCAATCGCTAGACGTATGGAATACACCAACCACTCCAATTAGGAACAAATTGCCGTTGAACTTGAATTGTCCAATTTCTCACGCCTATTGATTTCGGATCGAGCCCAAAACTTGGGCAACATCATAATATGGTGGGAGGATTCATTTGGTGAGTTTTGAGTTAAATCCAATCGCTAGAAGTGTGGAATACACCAACCACCCCAATTAGGAACGAACTGCCGTTGAACATGAATTGTCCAATTTCTCACACCTATTGAATTCGGATCGAGCCCGAAACTTGGGCAACGTCATAATATGGTGGGAGGAGTCATTTGGGGAGTTTTGAGTGAAATCCAATCGTTAGAAGTGTGGAATACACCAACCACTCCAATTAGGAACGAGATGCCGTTGAAATTGAATTGACCAATTTCTCACACCAATTGATTTCGGATCGATCCCAAAACTTTGGCATCATCATAACATGGTGGGTGGAGTCATTTGGTGAGTTTTGAGTGAAATCCAAACGCTAGAAGTATGGAATACACCAACCACTCCAATTAAGAACGAACTGCCGTTGAACTTGAATTGTCCAATTTGTAACACCTATTGATTTCGGATCGAGCCCAAAACTTGGGCAACATCATAATATGGTGGGCGGAGTCATTTGGTGAGTTTTGAGTGAAATCCAATCGCTCGAAGTATGGAATACACCAACCACTGGAATTAGGAACGAACTGCCGTTCAACTTGAATTGTCCAATTTTGAACACCTATTGATTTCGGATCGAGCCCAAAACTTGGGCAACATCATAATATGGTGGGAGGAGTCATTTGGTGAGTTTTGAGTGAAATCCAATCGCTAGAAGTATGGAGTACACCAACCACTCCAATTAGGAACGAACTGACGTTGAACTTGAATTGTCCAATTTCTCACACCAATTGATTTCGAATCGAGCCCAAAACTTGGGCAACACCATAATATGGTGGGAGGAGTGATTTGGTTAGTTTTGAGTGAAATCCAATCGCTAGAAGTATGGAATACACCAACCACTCCAATTAGGAACGAACTGCCGTTGAACTTGAATTGTCCAATTTCTCACACCTATTGATTTCGGATAGATCCCAAAACTTGGGCAACATCATAATACGGTGGGAGGAGTCATTTGGTGAGTTTTGAGTGAAATCTAATCGCTAGAAGTATGGAATACACCAACCACTCCAATTAGGAACGAACTGCCGTTGAACTTGAATTGTCCAATTTGTCACACCTATTGATTTCGAATCGAGCCCGAAACTTGGGCAACATCATAACATGGTGGGAGGAGTCATTTGGTGAGTTTTGAGCGAAATCCAATCGCTAGAACTGTGGAATACACCAACCACTCCAATTAGGAACGAACTGCCGTTGAACTTGAATTGTCCAATTTCTCACACCTATTGATTTTGGATCGAGCCCAAAACTTGGGCAACAACATAACATGGTGGGAGTAGTCATTTGGTGAGTTTTGAGTGAAATCCAATCGCTAGAAGTATGGAATACACCAACCACTCCAATTAGGAACGAACTGCCGTTGAACTTGAATTGTCCAATTTGGAACACCTATTTATTTCGGACGAGCCCAAAACTAGGGCAACATCATAATATGGTGGGAGGAGTCATTTGGTTAGTTTTGAGTGAAATCCAATCTCTAGAAGTATGGAATACACCAACCACTCCAATTAGTAACCAACTGCCGTTGAAGTGGAATTGTCCAATTTGGAACACCTATTGATTTTGGATTGAGCCCCAAAACTTGGGCAACATTATAATACGGCGGGAGTAGTCATTTGGTGAGTTTTGAGTGAAATCCAATCGCTAGAAGTGTGGAATACACCAACCACTCCAATTAGGAACGAACTGCCGTTGAACTTGAATTGTCCAATTCGGAACACCTATTGATTTTGGATCGGGCCCAAAACTTGGGCAACATCATAATATGGTGGGAGGAGTCATTTGGTTAGTTTTGAGTGAAATCCAATCGCTAGAAGTATGGAATACACCAACCACTCCAATTAGGAACGAACTGCCTTTGAACTTGAATTGTCCAATTTGGAAAACCTATTGATTTCGGATGGAGCCCAAAACTTGGGCAATATCATAATATGGTGGGAGGAGTCATTTGGTGAGTTTTGAGTGAAATCCAATCGCTAGACGTATGGAATACACCAACCACTCCAATTAGGAACAAATTGCCGTTGAACTTGAATTGTCCAATTTCTCACGCCTATTGATTTCGGATCGAGCCCAAAACTTGGGCAACATCATAATATGGTGGGAGGATTCATTTGGTGAGTTTTGAGTTAAATCCAATCGCTAGAAGTGTGGAATACACCAACCACCCCAATTAGGAACGAACTGCCGTTGAACATGAATTGTCCAATTTCTCACACCTATTGAATTCGGATCGAGCCCGAAACTTGGGCAACGTCATAATATGGTGGGAGGAGTCATTTGGGGAGTTTTGAGTGAAATCCAATCGTTAGAAGTGTGGAATACACCAACCACTCCAATTAGGAACGAGATGCCGTTGAAATTGAATTGACCAATTTCTCACACCAATTGATTTCGGATCGATCCCAAAACTTTGGCATCATCATAACATGGTGGGTGGAGTCATTTGGTGAGTTTTGAGTGAAATCCAAACGCTAGAAGTATGGAATACACCAACCACTCCAATTAAGAACGAACTGCCGTTGAACTTGAATTGTCCAATTTGTAACACCTATTGATTTCGGATCGAGCCCAAAACTTGGGCAACATCATAATATGGTGGGCGGAGTCATTTGGTGAGTTTTGAGTGAAATCCAATCGCT
This sequence comes from Prunus avium, assembly GCF_965620075.1. Taxonomy (NCBI): domain Eukaryota; kingdom Viridiplantae; phylum Streptophyta; class Magnoliopsida; order Rosales; family Rosaceae; genus Prunus; species Prunus avium. The sequence continues at coordinate 18,135,273 of NC_142289.1, read as the reverse complement.
CGAAGTATGGAATACACCAACCACTGGAATTAGGAACGAACTGCCGTTCAACTTGAATTGTCCAATTTTGAACACCTATTGATTTCGGATCGAGCCCAAAACTTGGGCAACATCATAATATGGTGGGAGGAGTCATTTGGTGAGTTTTGAGTGAAATCCAATCGCTAGAAGTATGGAGTACACCAACCACTCCAATTAGGAACGAACTGACGTTGAACTTGAATTGTCCAATTTCTCACACCAATTGATTTCGAATCGAGCCCAAAACTTGGGCAACACCATAATATGGTGGGAGGAGTGATTTGGTTAGTTTTGAGTGAAATCCAATCGCTAGAAGTATGGAATACACCAACCACTCCAATTAGGAACGAACTGCCGTTGAACTTGAATTGTCCAATTTCTCACACCTATTGATTTCGGATAGATCCCAAAACTTGGGCAACATCATAATACGGTGGGAGGAGTCATTTGGTGAGTTTTGAGTGAAATCTAATCGCTAGAAGTATGGAATACACCAACCACTCCAATTAGGAACGAACTGCCGTTGAACTTGAATTGTCCAATTTGTCACACCTATTGATTTCGAATCGAGCCCGAAACTTGGGCAACATCATAACATGGTGGGAGGAGTCATTTGGTGAGTTTTGAGCGAAATCCAATCGCTAGAACTGTGGAATACACCAACCACTCCAATTAGGAACGAACTGCCGTTGAACTTGAATTGTCCAATTTCTCACACCTATTGATTTTGGATCGAGCCCAAAACTTGGGCAACAACATAACATGGTGGGAGTAGTCATTTGGTGAGTTTTGAGTGAAATCCAATCGCTAGAAGTATGGAATACACCAACCACTCCAATTAGGAACGAACTGCCGTTGAACTTGAATTGTCCAATTTGGAACACCTATTTATTTCGGACGAGCCCAAAACTAGGGCAACATCATAATATGGTGGGAGGAGTCATTTGGTTAGTTTTGAGTGAAATCCAATCTCTAGAAGTATGGAATACACCAACCACTCCAATTAGTAACCAACTGCCGTTGAAGTGGAATTGTCCAATTTGGAACACCTATTGATTTTGGATTGAGCCCCAAAACTTGGGCAACATTATAATACGGCGGGAGTAGTCATTTGGTGAGTTTTGAGTGAAATCCAATCGCTAGAAGTGTGGAATACACCAACCACTCCAATTAGGAACGAACTGCCGTTGAACTTGAATTGTCCAATTCGGAACACCTATTGATTTCGGATCGAGCCCAAAACATGGGCAACATCATAATATGGCGGGAGGAGTCATTTGGTGAGTTTTGAGTGAAATCCAATCGCTAGACGTATGGAATACACCAACCACTCCAATTAGGAACAAACTGCCGTTGAACTTGAATTGTCCAATTTCTCATACCTATTGATTTTGGATCGAGCCCAAAACTTGGGCAACAACATAACATGGTGGGAGGAGTCATTTGGGGAGTTTTTTGAGTGAAATCCAATCGCTAGAAGTGTGGAATACACCAACCACTCAAAGTAGGAACGAACTGCCGTTGAACTTGAATTGTCCAATTTCTCACACCTATTGATTTCGGATCGAGCCCAAAACTTGGGCAACGTCATAATATGGTGGGAGGAGTCATTTTGGGAGTTTAGAGTGAAATCCAATCGCTAGAAGTCTGGAATACACCACCCACTCCAATTAGGAACGAACTGCCGTTGAACTTGAATTCTCCAATTTCTCACACCTATTGATTTCGGATCGAGCCCAAAACTTGGGCAACATCATAATATGGTGGGATAAATCATTTGGGGAGTTTTGAGTGAAATCCAATCGCTAGAAGTATGGAATACACCAACCACTCCAATTAGGAACGAACTGCCGTTGAACTTGAATTGTCCAATTTTGAACACCTATTGATTTCGGATCGAGCCCAAAACTTGGGCAATATCATAATCTGGTGGGAGGAGTCATTTGGTGGGTTTTGACTGAAATCCAGTCACTAGACGTATGGAATACACCAACCACTCCAATTAGGAACGAACTGCCGTTGAACTTGAATTGTCCAATTTGGAACACCTATTTATTTCGGACGAGCCCAAAACTTGGGCAACATCATAATATGGTGGGAGGAGTCATTTGGTTAGTTTTGAGTGAAATCGAATCTCTAGAAGTATGGAATACACCAACCACTCCAATTAGTAACCAACTGCCGTTGAAGTGGAATTGTCCAATTTGGAACACCTATTGATTTTGGATCGAGCCCCAAAACTTGGGCAACATTATAATACGGCGGGAGGAGTGATTTGGTGAGTTTTGAGTGAAATCCAATCGCTAGAAGTGTGGAATACACCAACCACTCCAATTAGGAACGAACTGCCGTTGAACTTGAATTGTCCAATTCGGAACACCTATTGATTTCGGATCGAGCCCAAAACATGGGCAACATCATAATATGGCGGGAGGAGTCATTTGGTGAGTTTTGAGTGAAATCCAATCGCTAGACGTATGGAATACACCAACCACTCCAATTAGGAACAAACTGCCGTTGAACTTGAATTGTCCAATTTCTCATACCTATTGATTTCGGATCGAGCCCAAAACTTGGGCAACAACATAACATGGTGGGAGTAGTCATTTGGTTAGTTTTGAGTGAAATCCAATCGCTAGAAGTATGGAATACACCAACCACTCCAATTAGGAACAAACTGCCGTTGAACTTGAATTGTCCAATTTCTCACACCTATTGATTTCGGATCGAGCCGAAAACTTGGGCAACATCATAATATGGTGGGAGGATTCATTTGGTGAGTTTTGAGTGAAATCCCATCGCTAGAAGTGTGGAATACACCAACCACTCCAATTAGGAACGAACTGCCGTTGAACTTGAATTGTCCAATTTCTCACACCTATTGATTTCGGATCGAGCCCAAAACTTGGGTAACATCATAATATGGTGGGAGGATTCATTTGGTGAGTTTTGAGTTAAATCCAATCGCTAGAAGTGTGGAATACACCAACCACCCCAATTAGGAACGAACTGCCGTTGAACATGAATTGTCCAATTTCTCACACCTATTGATTTCGGATCGAGCCCGAAACTTGGGCAACGTCATAATATGGTGGGAGGAGTCATTTGTGGAGTTTTGAGTGAAATCCAATCGTTAGAAGTGTGGAATACACCAACCACTCCAATTAGGAACGAGATGCCGTTGAAATTGAATTGACCAATTTCTCACACCATTTATTTCGGATCGATCCCAAAACTTTGGCATCATCATAACATGGTGGGTGGAGTCATTTGGTGAGTTTTGAGTGAAATCCAAACGCTAGAAGTATGGAATACACCAACCACTCCAATTAAGAACGAACTGCCGTTGAACTTGAATTGTCCAATTTGTAACACCTATTGATTTCGGATCGAGCCCAAAACTTGGGCAACATCATAGTATGGTGGGAGAAGTCATTTGGCGAGTTTTGAGTGAAATCCAATCGCTAGAAGTATGGAATACACCAACCACTCCAATTAGGAACGAACTGCCGTTGAACTTGAATTGTCCAATTTGGAACAACTATTGATTTCGGATCGAGCCCAAATCTTGGGCAACATGATAATATGGTGGGAGGAGTCACTTGGTGAGTTTTGAGTGAAATCCAATCGCTAGAAGTATGGAATACACCAACCACTCCAATTAGGAACGAACTGCCGTTGAACTTGAATTGTCCAATTTCTCTCACCTATTGATTTCGGATCGAGCCCAAAACTTGGGCAACATCATAGTATGGTGGGAGAAGTCATTCGGCGAGTTTTGAGTGAAATCCAATCGCTAGAAGTATGGAATACACCAATCACTCCAATTAGGAACGAACTACCGTTGAACTTGAATTGTCCAATTTGGAACAACTATTGATTTCGGATCGAGCCCAAATCTTGGGCAACATGATAATATGGTGGGAGGAGTCATTTGGTGAGTTTTGAGTGAAATCCAATCGCTAGAAGTATGGAATACACCAACCACTCCAATTAGGAACGAACTGCCGTTGAACTTGAATTGTCCAATTTGGAACAACTATTGATTTCGGATCGAGCCCAAATCTTGGGCAACATGATAATATGGTGGGAGGAGTCATTTGGTGAGTTTTGAGTGAAATCCACTCGCTAGAAGTATGGAATACAGCAGCCACTGCAATTAGGAACGAACTGCCGTCCAACTTGAATTGTCCAATTTTGAACACCTATTGATTTTGGATCGGGCCCAAAACTTGGGCAACATCATAATATGGTGGGATTAGTCATTTGGTTAGTTTTGAGTGAAATCCAATCGCTAGAAGTATGGAATACACCAACCACTCCAATTAGGAACGAACTGCCTTTGAACTTGAATTGTCCAATTTGGAAAACCTATTGATTTCGGATGGAGCCCAAAACTTGGGCAATATCATAATATGGTGGGAGGAGTCATTTGGTGAGTTTTGAGTGAAATCCAATCGCTAGACGCATGGAATACACCAACCACACCAATTAGGAACAAACTGCCGTTGAACTTGAATTGTCCAATTTCTCACGCCTATTGATTTCGGATCGAGCCCAAAACTTGGGCAACATCATAATATGGTGGGAGGAGTCATTTGGTGAGTTTTGAGTGAAATCCAATCGCTGGAAGTATGGAATACACCAACCACTCCAATTAGGAACGAACTGCCGTTCAACTTGAATTGTCCAATTTTGAACACCTATTGATTTCGGATCGAGCCCAAAACTTGCGCAACATCATAATATGGGGGGAGGAGTCATTTGGTGAGTTTTGAGTGAAATCCAATAGCTAGAAGTATTGAATACACCAACCACTCCAATTAGGAACGAAATGCCGTTGAAATTGAATTGACCAATTTCTCTCACCAATTGATTTCGGATCGATCCCAAAACTTGGGCAACATCATAACATGGTGGGTGGAGTCATTTGGTGAGTTTTGAGTGAAATCCAAACGCTAGAAGTATGGAATACACCAACCACTCCAATTAGGAACGAACTGCCGTTGAACTTGAATTGTCCAATTCGGAACACCAATTGATTTCGGATCGAGCCCAAAACTTGGGCAACATCATAATATGGTGGGAGGAGTCATTTGGGGAGTTTTGAGTGAAATCCAATCGCTAGAAGTGTGGAATACAGCAACCACTCCAATTAGGAACGACCTTCCGTTGAACTTGAATTGTCCAATTTCTCACACCTATTGATTTCGGATCGAACCCAAAACTTGGGCAACATCATAATATGGTGGGAAGAGTCATTTGGTGAGTTTTGAGTGAAATCCAATCGCTAGGAGTATGGAATACACCAACCACTCCAATTAGGAACGAACTTCCGTTGAACTTGAGTTGTCCAATTTCTCACACCTATTGATTTCGGATCGAGCCCAAAACTTGGGCAACATCATAATATGGTGGGAGGAATGATTTGGTGCGTTTTGAGTGAAATCCAATCGCTAGAAGTATGGAATACACCAACCACTCCAATTAGGAACGAACTGCCGTTGAACTTGAATTGTCCAATTTCGCACACCTATTGATTTCGGATCGAGCCCAAAACTTGGGCAAAATCATAATATGGTGGGAGTAGTCGTTTGGTGCGTTTTGAGTGAAATCCAATCGCCAGAAGTATGGAATACACCAACCACTCCAATTTGGAACGAACTGCCGTTGAACTTGAATTGTCCAATTTGGAACACCTATTGATTTCGGATCAAGCCCAAATCTTGGGCAACAACATAATATGGTGGGAGGAGTCATTTGGTGAGTTTTGAGTGAAATCCAATCGCTAGAAGTATGGAATACACCAACCACTCCAATTTGGAACGAACTGCCGTTGAACTTGAATTGTCCAATTTCTCACACCTATTGATTTCGGATCGAGCCCAAAACTTGGGCAACATCATAATATGGTGGGAGGAGTCATTTGGTGCGTTTTGAGTGAAATCCAATCGCTAGAAGTTTGGAATACACCAACCACTCCAATTAGGAACGAACTGCCGTTGAACTTGAATTGTCCAATTTGGAACACCTATTGATTTCGGATCGAGCCCAAAACTTGGGCAACATCATAATATGGTGGGTGGAGTCATTTGGTGAGTTTTGAGTGAAATCCAATCGCTAGAAGTATGGAATACACCAACCACTCCAATTAGGAACGAACTGCCGTTGAACTTGAATTGTCCAATTTCGAACACCTATTGATTTCGGATCGAGCCCAAAACTTGGGCAACATCATAATATGGTGGTAGGAATCATTTGGTGCGTTTTGAGTGAAATCAAATCGCTAGAAGTATGGAATACACCAACCACTCCAATTAGGAACGAACTGCCGTTGAACTTGAATTGTCCAATTTCGCACACCTATTGATTTCGGATCGAGCCCAAAACTTGGGCAAAATCATAATATGGTGGGAGTAGTCATTTGGTGCGTTTTGAGTGAAATCCAATCGCTAGAAGTATGGAATACACCAACCACTCCAATTTGGAACGAACTGCCGTTGAACTTCAATTGTCCAATTTGGAACACCTATTGATTTCGGATCAAGCCCAAATCTTGGGCAACATCATAATATGGTGGGAGGAGTCATTTGGTGAGTTTTGAGTGAAATCCAATCGCTAGAAGTATGGAATACACCAACCACTCCAATTAGGAACGAACTGCCGTTGAACTTGAATTGTCCAATTTCGAACACCTATTGATTTCGGATCGAGCCCAAAACTTGGGGAACATCATAATATGGTGGGCGGAGTCATTTGGTGAGTTTTGATTGAAATCCAATCGCTAGAAGTATGGAATACACCAACCACTCCAATTAGGAACGAACTGCCGTTGAACTTGAATTGTCCAATTTCGAACACCTATTGATTTCGGATCGAGCCCAAAACTTGGGCAACATCATAATATGGTGGGCGGAGTCATTTGGTGAGTTTTGATTGAAATCCAATCGCTAGAAGTATGGAATACACCAACCACTCCAATTTGGAACGAACTGCCGTTGAACTTGAATTGTCCAATTTGGAACACCTATTGATTTCGGATCGAGCCCAAAACTTGGGCAACATCATAATATGGTGGGAGGAGTCATTTGGTGCGTTTTGAGTGAAATCCAATCGCTAGAAGTATGGAATACACCAACCACTCCAATTAGGAACGAACTGCCGTCGAACTTGAATTGTCCAATTTCTCACACCTATTGATTTCGGATCGAGCCCAAAACTTGGCAACATCATAATATGGTGGGAGTAGTCATTTGGTGCGTTTTGAGTGAAATCAAATCGCTAGAAGTATGGAATACACCAACCACTCCAATTTGGAACGAACTGTCGTTGAACTTGAATTGTCCAATTTGGAACACCTATTGATTTCGGATCGATCCCAAATCTTGGGCAACATCATAATATGGTGGGAGGAGTCATTTGGTGAGTTTTGAGTGAAATCCAATCGCTAGAAGTATGGAATACACCAACCACTCCAATTAGGAACGAACTGCTGTTGAACATGAATTGTCCAATTTCGCACACCTATTGATTTCGGATCGAGCCCAAAACTTGGGCAACATCATAATATGGTGGGAGGAGTCATTTGGTGAGTTTTGATTGAAATCCAATCGCTAGAAGTATGGAATACACCAACCACTCCAATTAGGAATGAACTGCCGTTGAACTTGAATTGTCCAATTTCGCACACCTATTGATTTCGGATCGAGCCCAAAACTTGGGCAAAATCATAATATGGTGGGAGTAGTCATTTGGTGCGTTTTGAGTGAAATCCAATCGCTAGAAGTATGGAATACACCAACCACTCCAATTTGGAACGAACTGCCGTTGAACTTGACTTGTCCAATTTGGAACACCTATTGATTTCGGATCGAGCCCAAATCTTGGGCAACATCATAATATGGTGGGAGGAGTCATTTGGTGAGTTTTGAGTGAAATCCAATCGCTAGAAGTATGGAATACACCAACCATTCCAATTAGGAACGAACTGCCGTTGAACTTGAATTGTCCAATTTCGCACACCTATTGATTTCGGATCGAGCCCAAAACTTGGGGAACATCATAATATGGTGGAAGGAGTCATTTGGGGAGTTTTGATTGAAATCCAATCGCTAGAAGTATGAATACACCAACCACTCCAATTAGGAACGAACTGCCGTTGAACTTGAATTGTCCAATTTCTCACACCTATAGATTTCGGATCGAGCCCAAAACTTGGGCAACATCATAATATGGTGGGAGGAGTCATTTGGTGAGTTTTGAGTGAAATCCAATCGCTAGAAGTATGGAATACACCAACCACTCCAATTAGGAACGAACTGCCGTTGAACTTGAATTGTCCAATTTGGAACACCTATTGATTTCGGATCGAGCCCAAATCTTGGGCAACATCATAATATGGTGGGAGGAGTCATTTGGTGAGTTTTGAGTGAAATCCAATCACTAGAAGTATGGAATACACCAACCACTCCAATTAGGAACCAAATGCCGTTGAAATTGAATTGACCAATTTCTCGCACCTATTGATTTCGGATCGAGCCCAAAACTTGGGCAACATCATAATATGGTGGGAGGAGTCATTTGGTGTGTTTTGAGTGAAATCCAATCGCTAGAAGTTTGGAATACACCAACCACTCCAATTAGGAACGAACTGCCGTTGAACTTGAATTGTCCAATTTGGAACACCTATTGATTTCGGATCGAGCCCAAATCTTGGGCAACATCATAATATGGTGGGAGGTGTCATTTGGTGAGTTTTGATTGAAATCCAATCGCTAGAAGTATGGAATACACCAACCACTCCAATTAGGAACGAACTGCCGTTGAACTTGAATTGTCCAATTTCTCACACCTATTGATTTCGGATCGAGCCCAAAACTTGGGCAACATCATAATATGGTGGGAGGAGTCATTTGGTTAGTTTTGAGTGAAATCCAATCGCTAGAAGTATGGAATACACCAACCACTCCAATTAGGAACGAACTGCCGTGACTACAAAACAAAACCCCTGTAGCGAGGGCGTTTTGTTGTCGTAAAAAGCCTTTTGCCGTCGGAAATACCCTTTTACGACGGCAAAAGTCCGTCGGAAGTCGTCGGTAAAACGCTGGTTGGAAATACTTCTTTTTCGACCATTCCGTCGGAAATAATGTATTTTCGACGCCCATGTTTCGTAGCTGCTGCTTAAATTTCTATCGGAAATGAATTTTTAAAACGATCATGCATATTTATTTCCGACCCTTACATGTAGTCGCAATTACTTAAAAGATTGTCGGAAACAATTTTTTTTATCAAGATTTCGCGAATTCATATTTTCAACCAATGAGTGTTGTCGAAAATACATTTTCCAACAATAATATATTATTTGCAAGGGCTAAATTTCGTCGCAATTATTATTACTGACCAAAAGAGTTTGTGGAAAATATATAATATCTCATCGGAAATATATATTTTCAACCACATTTAGTCATCGCAAAGTTTGTTGCAAATAGATTAATCTTGTCGACAAATATTTTCGATGAACAAGTGGTCGAAAACATTATATTCAACCAACAAATTTATTTCTAACAATGTCAATTCATTGTAAAAAAATCCTGTTAAATGGTATATAAAAGGAAAACAATTGAAAACACTAAATATCATCATAAATAAATAAAAATTCATTGTGCAATACATAGCCGTGATAAAACAAGGCTCCCTAAATATAGTAGCGTCTCATTTATTCTCATATAACAATAATGTACATGCTTTATGGCAAACTAACACAACTAATCTTGTCCTTCAGTCATCTTCAACTAATAATGTTCAAGCTTTATGCCCTTTGTAACCCCAAGGTTTGTACTCATCATCTCTAACACCGGTGGAATAGCGATCCAAACAGCTTGACAATCTTATCGTAACTAACTGAAGCAACCACACCTGTAACAGGTGACACAGCCAAAGAAGTAACACATCCTTTATGTACAAAGTTATCAATATTATATGTGTGAAAACAATTGGCTAGAAGATCAGACATAAATTATGAAAATTGAACACCTCCTCCAACTATCAAATTAAAAAGACCTATGCAAATCTGTAAAACCATATTACTGTCAAATTAAAAAGATCAACTATGTTGTGACCTAGAAATTAAATAAAACCTATACAACCCAGAAAATCCACAAAACTCAGATAATCAATATAACCCAGAAAATCCAGATAGATTCAACCCCAAACACCAAAAGAAAATAAAACTCAAATAAAAAATAAAATATTCTTATCAAAGTGTGGAGCAGTCAGTGGTCATGGGGTGGTGGCGTTGATCCTTAGCTGCAGAGGAAGAGGAATTTAAAAAAATCAAAAAGGGAAAAAATTCAGATTCATAATTAAAACTGAGAGATGGATTCGACCAACAAAAAACAGAGAGATTCATAACTACAACTAGCCGCTCCTCTTTCTTGACTTTGCTAGCCACATAAAATAGCCGCACATGCCCACCGAATTGCACTCCAATTGCTTTAGGTGTAGATCACTCAAGTGTTGGCTCCCACTTCATCTCTTTGTCTCCAGCTTTGAAATAAAGATGGCATGTGCCATCATTTCCTCATTTCAAAACCCACGGCATGACAAGGAAGAAAGCTAGCAAACATCAATAAAGTGGCCCTTACACACTTAATTAATCAATACAATTTGGGCCAATTCCAACAGCAATACCAGAAAAGAAACATGATTAAATTTGAGGCAATCTTCAGTTAATCCATAAAAAGAAACAAGATTAAAAATATTTGGATTACCGACTGCAATAGCAAAGAGAAGCCAAAAGGGTCGTATGGGTGTCAAGTGTGTTCATCGACTGCAATGGCAGACAAGATTTCTTAATAGCAAAAAGAAACCAAGAGTTCATCCACATATAATTGAACTAACTAAGCATGTCTTCGATTAAAAGCAGAAATTTATAAATAAAAAATTAATTGAATACCTACAAATAATGCCCCAATCGCCCACAAAAGATTAAATTGAAAAAATATAAATAATAACAATACCTAATATCACCCATATTTAGCCCCAAATTACACTCGAATGAAAAATCTTAAAACCAATACCTAGAAGCTCTGTCATGGAGGAGAACACACAAGTTCAGCAACCAGATCTGCCATGGAGAGAGAGAGAGAGAGAGAGAGAGAGAGAGAGAGAGAGAGAGAGAGAGAGAGAGATGGCTGGGATGGAGCAAAAGAGGTAGGGATATTGGATTTTTCCCTAGGTTTAGCAGTGTGAGAGTGATGGGCAAAAGAAAGAGGGGCCGTGAAATGTTATTCAGAAAAGAGGGGTTTTAGAAAACTTTCAAATGTTTTAACATTTTGAGAGAGAGGGAGTTCTCCCGCATAAATTTTGGGTATATTTCCTTTTAAAAAAAGAGCGCCAGCGAAAAAAAACATGGGGAAGAGAAATCAATGTTTATGAGCGCATGACATGTTGTAGAAATCAACGTCCAAGACTCAGCCACGTGTCAATCTATTATATTTCATATTATTTCTCTATAATTTAGAAATTCATAATAAATAAATTAAAAATCAGAAAAATACACCAAAAATTCCTATGAACACCTTGTGATATTCTCTTCTCCTTAAAGCTAAAAAAATTCTAATTCTAAATTATAAAAATACAAATCAATAATAAAAACTCAACTTTATTCATAGATAAATCAAAACATTCTATCACATACACTCTTGTTTATTTGATCCAATGATTCCCATTAATTTAAACAGATGAAATCATCATGATTTTAGATCTCCATAATCGAAGGCTATGTCGTAAGAAATTTTTATCATTTTTTGGTGTATATTTATTATTTTTATATAATTTTTAAGAATTGTTTAAGATAAAACACAATAAATTACAAAAAAAACATTACACATGTTACCATCTTATAAGGCCACACATGAGAAATGCTGACATGCGCAAATCAACTTTGTTCATAGACAAATCAAAACATTCTATCACATGTTACCATCTTACCATCTTAATGACGTTCTAATATATTAATGTTGTGTTTGAGTTTGAGTTTGACCAACCACAAACAATAATGGAGCACGAAACACAACTTTGTTCATATACAAATCAAAACATTCTATCTCATAACACTCTTGTTTATTAGATCCAATGATTCTCATGAACTCAAACATGTGGAATCATGATTTTAGATCTTCATAATCAAAGGCTAATTTATAAAGAGTTTGTAGCAATTTTCGGTGCATTTTTATGCTTTTTATTTAATTTTAATGAATTGTTTAAGATAAAAGCAATAAATAGTAAGAAAATGACATGTGTCGCCATATTATAGGCCTCCTGTCAGAAACGCTGACGGAGTGCCTTTAAGAGAATGACATGTGTCAATCCATTCTATTTCATATTATTTCTTTTAGATTTAACTTCTATAATTCATAATAAATAAATTTAAAATAAGAAAAATACACCGAAAATTCCTAGGAACTCCTTGTGACATTCTCTTCACCTTAAAGCTCAAAAAATCCAATTTTGAATTATAAAATACAAAGTAATAATAAAAACTCAATTTTGTTCATAGACAAATCCGATGGAAATGAGAAGCCCCTCAAAAATAGTCAAACAATTCCGACGGAATGAGAAGCTCCTCAGAAATAGTCAAACAATTCCGAGGGAAAGAGAAGCTCCTCAGAAATAGTCAAACAATTTCGACGGAATGAGTAGCCCCTCAAAAATAATCATCTTATTTCCGACTAAAATTTTTTTTGTCGTTAATAAAGTTGGCGCAAACTTTTCCCGCCAAATAAATTACATTTTCGACGACTTTAGAGACTTTTTCCGAGGGGAGTTCCTTTGTCGGAAATAAATTTCATCCCCGTGAAGTATTTCCAACGGACAACATTTTTTGATCGGAAATATCACTTTTACCGAGGAAATTTCGAGGTCCTCGGAAAAAGTTCGTCGCTAATGACCCTTTTTTTTGTAGTGCGTTGAACTTGAATTGTCCAATTTGGAACACCTATTGATTTGGGATCGAGCCCAAATCTTGGGCAACATCATAATATGGTGGGAGGAGTCATTTGGTGAGTTTTGAGTGAAATCCAATCGCTAGAAGTATGGAATACACCAACCACTCCAATTAGGAACGAACTGCCGTTGAACTTGAATTGTCCAATTTCGCAAACCTATTGATTTCGGATCGAGCCCAAAACTTGGGCAACATCATAATATGGTGGGAGGAGTCATTTGGTGAGTTTTGAGTGAAATCCAATCGCTAGAAGTATGGAATACACCAACCACTAAAATTAGGAACGAACTGCCGTTGAACTTGAATTGTCCAATTTGGAACACCTATTGATTTCGGATCGAGCCCAAATCTTGGGCAACATCATAATATGGTGGGAGGAGTCATTTGGTGAGTTTTGAGTGAAATCCAATCGCTAGAAGTATGGAATACACCAACCACTCCATTTAGGAACGAACTGCCGTTGAACTTGAATTGTCCAATTTCGCACACCTATTGATTTCGGATCGAGCCCAAAACTTGGGCAACATCATAATATGGTGGGAGGAGTCATTTGGTGAGTTTTGAGTGAAATCCAATCGCTAGAAGTATGGAATACACCAACCACTCCAATTAGGAACCAAATGCCGTTGAAATTGAATTGACCAATTTCTCACACCTATTGATTTCGGATCGAGCCCAAAACTTGGGCAACATCATAATATGGTGGGAGGAGTCATTTGGTGCGTTTTGAGTGAAATCCAATCGCTAGAAGTTTGGAATACACCAACCACCCCAATTAGGAACGAACTGCCGTTGAACATGAATTTTCAAATTTGGAACAACTATTGATTTCGGATCGAGCCCAAAACTTGGGCAACATCATAATATGGTGGGAGGAGTCATTTGGTGCGTTTTGAGTGAAATCCAATCGCTAGAAGTATGGAATACACCAACCACTCCAATTAGGAACGAACTGCCGTTGAACTTGAATTGTCCAATTTGGAACACCTATTGATTTCGGATCGAGCCCAAGACTTGGGCAACATCATAATATGGTGGGAGGAGTCATTTGGTGAGTTTTGATTAACATCCAATCGCTAGAAGTATGGAATACACCAACCACTCCAATTAGGAACGAACTGCCGTTGAACTTGAATTGTCCAATTTCTCACACCTATTGATTTCGGATCGAGCCCAAAACTTGGGCAACATCATAATATGGTGGGAGGAGTCATTTGGTGCGTTTTGAGTGAAATCCAATCGCTAGAAGTTTGGAATACACCAACAACTCCAATTAGGAACGAACTATCGTTGAACTTGAATTGTCCAATTTGGAACACCTATTGATTTCGGATCGAGCCCAAAACTTGGGCAACATCATAATATGGTGGGAGGAGTCATTTGGTGAGTTTTGAGTGAAATCCAATCGCTAGAAGTATGGAATACACCAACCACTAAAATTAGGAACGAACTGCCGTTGAACTTGAATTGTCCAATTTGGAACACCTATTGATTTCGGATCGAGCCCAAATCTTGGGCAACATCATAATATGGTGGGAGGAGTCATTTGGTGAGTTTTGAGTGAAATCCAATCGCTAGAAGTATGGAATACACCAACCACTCCAATTAGGAACCAAATGCCGTTGAAATTGAATTGACCAATTTCTCACACCTATTGATTTCGGATCGAGCCCAAAACTTGGGCAAAATCATAATATGGTGGGAGGAGTCATTTGGTGAGTTTTGAGTGAAATCCAATCGCTACAAGTATGGAATACACCAACCACTCCAATTAGGAACGAACTGCCGTTGAACTTGAATTGTCCAATTTCTCACACCTATTGATTTCGGATCGAGCCCAAAACTTGGGCAACATCATAATATGGTGGGAGGAGTCATTTGGTGCGTTTTGAGTGAAATCCAATCGCTAGAAGTTTGGAATACACCAACAACTCCAATTAGGAACGAACTGTCGTTGAACTTGAATTGTCCAATTTGGAACACCTATTGATTTCAGATCGAGCCCAAAACTTGGGCAACATCATAATATGGTGGGAGGAGTCATTTGGTGAGTTTTGAGTGAAATCCAATCGCTAGAAGTATGGAATACACCAACCACTAAAATTAGGAACGAACTGCCGTTGAACTTGAATTGTCCAATTTGGAACACCTATTGATTTCGGATCGAGCCCAAATCTTGGGCAACATCATAATATGGTGGGAGGAGTCATTTGGTGAGTTTTGAGTGAAATCCAATCGCTAGAAGTATGGAATACACCAACCACTCCAATTAGGAACCAAATGCCGTTGAAATTGAATTGACCAATTTCTCACACCTATTGATTTCGGATCGAGCCCAAAACTTGGGCAACATCATAATATGGTGGGAGGAGTCATTTGGTGAGTTTTGAGTGAAATCCAATCGCTAGAAGTATGGAATACACCAACCACTCCAATTAGGAACCAAATGCCGTTGAAATTGAATTGACCAATTTCTCACACCTATTGATTTCGGATCGAGCCCAAAACTTGGGCAACATCATAATATGGTGGGAGGAGTCATTTGGTGCGTTTTGAGTGAAATCCAATCGCTAGAAGTTTGGAATACACCAACCACCCCAATTAGGAACGAACTTTCGTTGAACTTGAATTGTCAAATTTGGAACACCTATTGATTTCGGATCGAGCCCAAAACTTGGGCAACATCATAATATGGTGGGAGGAGTCATTTGGTGCGTTTTGAGTGAAATCCAATCGCTAGAAGTATGGAATACACCAACCACTCCTATTAGGAACTAACTGCCGTTGAACTTGAATTGTCCAATTTGGAACACCTATTGATTTCGGATCGAGCCCAAGACTTGGGCAACGTCATAATATGGTGGAAGGAGTCATTTGGTGAGTTTTGATTAACATCCAATCGCTAGAAGTATGGAATACACCAACCACTCCAATTTGGAACGAACTGCCGTTGAACTTGAATTGTCCAATTTCTCACACCTATTGATTTCGGATTGAGCCCAAAACTTGGGCAACATCATAATATGGGGGGAGGAGTCATTTGGTGCGTTTTGAGTGAAATCCAATCGCTAGAAGTTTGGAATACACCAACAACTCCAATTAGGAACGAACTGTCGTTGAACTTGAATTGTCCAATTTGGAACACCTATTGATTTCGGATCGAGCCCAAAACTTGGGCAACATCATAATATGGTGGGAGGAGTCATTTGGTGAGTTTTGAGTGAAATCCAATCGCTAGAAGTATGGAATACACCAACCACTCCAATTAGGAACGAACTGCCGTTGAACTTGAATTGTCCAATTTCGCACACCTATTGATTTCGGATCGAGCCCAAAACTTGGGCAACATCACAATATAGTGGGAGAAGTCATTTGGTGAGTTTTGAGTGAAATCCAATCGCTAGAAGTATGGAATACACCGACCACTCCAATTAGGAACCAAATGCCGTTGAAATTGAATAGACCAATTCCTCACACCTATTGATTTCGGATCGAGCCCAAAACTTGGGCAACATCAGAATATGGTGGTAGGAGTCATTTGGTGAGTTTTGAGTGAAATCCAATCGCCAGAAGTATGGAATACACCAACCACTCGAATTAGGAACGAACTGCCGTTGAACTTGAATTGTCAAATTTGGAACACCTATTGATTTCGGATCGAGCCCAAAACTTGGGCAACAACATAATATGGTGGGAGGAGTAATTTGGTGCGTTTTGAGTGAAATCCAATCGCTGAAGTATGGAATACACCAACCACTCCAATTAGGAACGAACTGCCGTTCAACTTGAATTGTCCAATTTTGAACACCTATTGATTTCGGATCGAGCCCAAAATTGGGCAACATCATAATGGGGTGGGAGGAGTCATTTGGTGAGTTTTGATTGAAATCAAATCGCTAGAAGTATGGAATACACCAACCACTCCAATTAGGAACGAACTGCCGTTGAACTTGAATTGTCCAATTTGGAACACCTATTGATTTCGGATCGAGCCCAAAACTTGGGCAACATCATAATATGGTGGGAGGAGTCATTCAGTGAGTTTTGAGTGAAATCCAATCGCTAGAAGTATGGAATACACCAACCACTCCAATTAGGAACGAACTGCCGTTGAACTTGAATTGTCCAATTTCTCTCACCTATTGATTTCGGATCGAGCCCAAAACTTGGGCAACAACATAATATGGTGGGAGGAGTCATTTGGTGAGTTTTGAGTGAAATCCAATCGCTAGAAGTATGGAATACACCAACCACGCCAATTAGGAACGAACTGCCGTTGAACTTGAATTGTCCAATTTGGAACACCTATTGATTTCGGATCGAACCCAAAACTTGGGCAACATCATAATATGGTGGGAGGAGTCATTTGGAGAGTTTTGAGAGAAATCCAATCGCTAGAAGTATGGGATACCCCAACCACTCCAATTAGGAACGAACTGCCGTTGAACTTGAATTGTCCAATTTGAAACACCTATTGATTTCGGATCGAGCGCAAAACTTGCGCAACATCATAATATGGTGGGAGGAGTCATTTGGTGAGTTTTGAGTGGAATCCAATCGCTAGAAGTATGGAATACACCAACCACTCCAATTAGGAACGAAATGCCGTTGAAATGGAATTGACCAATTTCTCACACCTATTGATTTCGGATCGAGCCCAGAATTTGGGCAACATCATAATATGGTGGGAGGAGTCATTTGGTGCGTTTTGAGTGAAATCCAATCGCTAGAAGTTTGGAATACACCAACCACTCCAATTAGGAACGAACTGTCGTTGAACTTGAATTGTCCAATTTGGAACACCTATTGATTTCGAATCGAGCCCAAAATTTGGGCAACATCATAATATGGTGGGAGGAGTCATTTGGTGAGTTTTGAGTGAAATCCAAGCGCTAGAAGTATGGAATACACCAACCACTCCAATTAGGAACGAACTGCCGTTGAACTTGGATTGTCCAATTTCTCACACCTATTGATTTCGGACCGAGCGCAAAACTTGGGCAACATCATAACATGGTGGGAGGAGTCATTTGGTTAGTTTTGAGTGAAATCCAATCGCTAGAAGTATGGAATACACCAACCACTCCAATTAGGAACGAACTGCCGTTGAACTTGAATTGTCCAATTTGGAACACCTATTGATTTCAGATCGAGCCCAAATCTTGGGCAACATCATAATATGGTGGGTGGAGTCATTTGGTGAGTTTTGAGTGAAATCCAATCGCTAGAAGTATGGAATACACCAACCATTCCAATTAGGAACGAACTGCCGTTGAACTTGAATTGTCCAATTTGGAACACCTATTGATTTCGGATCGAACCCAAAACTTGGGCAACATCATAATATGGTGGGAGGAGTCATTTGGTGAGTTTTGAGTGAAATCCAATCGCTAGAAGTATGGAATACCCCAACCACTCCAATTAGGAACGAACTGCCGTTGAACTTGAATTGTCCAATTTGGAACACCAATTGATTTCGGACCGAGCCCAAAACTTGGGCAACATCATAATATGGTGGGAGTAGTCATTTGGTGAGTTTTGAGTAAGATCCAATCACTAGAAGTGTGGAATACACCAACCACTCCAATTAGGAACGAACTGCCGTTGAACATGAATTGTCCAATTTCTCACACCTATTGATTTCGGATCGAGCCGAAAACTTGGGCAACATCATAATATGGTGGGAGGATTCATTTGGTGAGTTATGAGTGAAATCCAATCGCTAGAAGTATGGAATACACCAACCACTCCAATTAGGAACGAACTGCCGTTGAACTTGAATTGTCCAATTTCTCACACCTATTGATTTCGGATCGAGCCCAAAACTTGGGCAACATCATAATATGGTGTAAGGAGTCATTTGGTGAGTTTTGAGTGAAATCCAATCGCTAGAATTATGGAATACACCAACCACTCCACTTAGGAACGAAATGCCATTGAACTTGAATTGTCCAATTTGGAACACCTATTGATTTCGGATCGAACCCAAAACTTGGGCAACATCATAATATGGTGGGAGGAGTCATTTGGTGAGTTTTGAGTGAAATCCAATCGCTAGAAGTATGGAATACACCAACCACTCCAATTAGGAATGAACTGCCATTGAACTTGAATTGTCCAATTTGGAACACCTATTGATTTCGGATCGAACCCAAAACTTGGGCAACATCATAATATGGTGGGAGGAGTCATTTGGTGAGTTTTGAGTGAAATCCAACCGCTAGATGTATGGAATACACCAACCACTCCAATTAGGAACGAACTGCCGTTGAACTTCAATTGTCCAATTTGGAACACCTATAGATTTCGGATCGAGCCCAAATCATGGGCAACATCGTAATATGGTGGGAGGAGTCATTTGGTGAGTTTTGAGTGAAATCCAATCGCTAGAAGTATGGAATACACCAACCACTCCAATTAGGAACGAACTGCCGTTGAACTTGAATTGTCCAATTTCGCACACCTATTGATTTCGGATCGAGCCCAAAACTTGGGCAACATCATAATATGGTGGGAGGATTCATTTGGTGAGTTATGAGTGAAATCCAATCGCTAGAAGTATGGAATACACCAACCACTCCAATTAGGAACGAACTGCCGTTGAACTTGAATTGTCCAATTTCTCACACCTATTGATTTCGGATCGAGCCCAAAACTTGGGCAACATCATAATATGGTGTAAGGAGTCATTTGGTGAGTTTTGAGTGAAATCCAATCGCTAGAATTATGGAATACACCAACCACTCCACTTAGGAACGAAATGCCATTGAACTTGAATTGTCCAATTTGGAACACCTATTGATTTCGGATCGAACCCAAAACTTGGGCAACATCATAATATGGTGGGAGGAGTCATTTGGTGAGTTTTGAGTGAAATCCAATCGCTAGAAGTATGGAATACACCAACCACTCCAATTAGGAATGAACTGCCATTGAACTTGAATTGTCCAATTTGGAACACCTATTGATTTCGGATCGAACCCAAAACTTGGGCAACATCATAATATGGTGGGAGGAGTCATTTGGTGAGTTTTGAGTGAAATCCAACCGCTAGATGTATGGAATACACCAACCACTCCAATTAGGAACGAACTGCCGTTGAACTTCAATTGTCCAATTTGGAACACCTATAGATTTCGGATCGAGCCCAAATCATGGGCAACATCGTAATATGGTGGGAGGAGTCATTTGGTGAGTTTTGAGTGAAATCCAATCGCTAGAAGTATGGAATACACCAACCACTCCAATTAGGAACGAACTGCCGTTGAACTTGAATTGTCCAATTTCGCACACCTATTGATTTCGGATCGAGCCCAAAACTTGGGCAACATCATAATATGGTGGGAGGATTCATTTGGTGAGTTATGAGTGAAATCCAATCGCTAGAAGTATGGAATACACCAACCACTCCAATTAGGAACGAAATGCCGTTGAAATTGAATTGACCAATTTCTCACACCTATTCATTTCGGATCAAGCCCAAGACTTTTGCAACATCATAATATGGTGGGAGGAGTCATTTGGTGAGTTTTGAGTGAAATCCAATCGCTAGAAGTATGGAATACACCAACCACTCCAATTAGGAACGAACTGCCGTTGAACTTGAATTGTCCAATTTCTCACACCTATGGATTTCGGATCGGGCCCAAAACTTGGGCAACATCATAATATGGTGGGAGGGATCATTTGGTGCATTTTGAGTGAAATCGAATCGCTAGAAGTATGGAATACACCAACCACTCCAATTACGAACTAACTGCCGTTGAACTTGAATTGTCCAATTTCTCACACCTATTGATTTCGGATCGAGCCCAAAACTTGGGCAACATCATAATATGGTGGGAGGATTCATTTGGTCAGTTTTGAGTGAAATCCAATCGCTAGAAGTATGGAATGCACCAACCACTCCAATTAGGAACGACATGCCGTTGAAATTGAATTGACCAATTTCTCACACCTATTGATTTCGGATCGATTCCAAAACTTGGGCAACATCATAATATGGTGGGAGGAGTCATTTGGTGAGTTTTGAGTGAAATCCAATCGCTAGAAGTATGGAATACACCAACCACTCCAATTAGGAACGAACTGCCGTTGAAATTGAATTGACCAATTTCTCACACCTATTGATTTCGGATCGAGCCCAAAACTTGGGCAACATCATAATATGGTGGGAGGAGTCATTTGGTGAGTTTTGAGTGAACTCCAATCGCTAGAAGTATGGAATACACCAACCATTCCAATTAGGAACGAACTGCCGTTGAACTTGAATTGTCCAATTTCGCACACCAATTGATTTCGGATCGAGCCCAAAACTTGGGCAACATCATAATATGGTGGGAGGAGTCATTTGGTGAGTTTTGAGTGAAATCCAAACGCTAGAAGTATGGAATACACCAACCACTCCAATTAGGAACGAACTGCCGTTGAACTTGAATTGTCTAATTTCTCCCACCTATTGATTTCGGATCGAGCCCAAAACTTGGGCAACATCATAATATGGTGGGAGGAGTCATTTGGTGAGTTTTGAGTGAAATCCAAACAGTAGAAGTATGGAATACACCAACCACTCCAATTAGGAACGAACTGCCGTTGAACTTGAATTGTCCAATTTGGAACACCTATTGATTTACGATCGAACCCAAAACTTGGGCAACATCATAATATGGTGGGAGGAGTCATTTGGTGAGTTTTGAGTGAAATCCAATCGCTAGAAGTATGGAATACACCAACCACTCCAATTAGGAATGAACTGCCGTTGAACTTGAATTGTCCAATTTGGAACACCTATTGATTTCGGATCGAGCCCAAAACTTGGGCAACATCATAATATGGTGGGAGGTCATTTGGTGAGTTTTGAGTGAAATCCAATCGCTAGAAGTGTGGAATACACCAACCACTCCAATTAGGAACGAACTGCCGTTGAACTTCGATTGTCCAATTTGGAACACCTATAGATTTTGGATCGAGCCCAAATCATGGGCAACATCATAATATGGAGGGAGGAGTCATTTGGTGAGTTTTGAGTGAAATCCAATCGCTAGAAGTATGGAATACACCAACCACTCCAATTAGGAACGAACTGCCGTTGAACTTGAATTGTCCAATTTCGCACACTATTGATTTCGGATCGAGCCCAAAACTTGGGCAACATCATAATATGGTGGGAGGAGTCATTTGGTGAGTTTTGAGTGAAATCCAATCGCTAGGAGTATGGAATACACCAACCACTCCAATTAGGAACGAACTGTCGTTGAACTTGAATTGACCAATTTGTAACACCTATTGATTTCGGATCGAGCCCAAATCTTGGGCAACATCATAATATGGTGGGAGGAGTCATTTGGTGCGTTTTGTGTGAAATCCAATCTCTAGAAGTTTGGAATACACCAACCACTCCAATTAGGAACGAACTGCCGTGGAACTTGAATTGTCCAATTTCTCACACCTATTGATTTCGGATCGAGCCCAAAACTTGGGCAACATCATAATATGGTGTAAGGAGTCATTTGGTGAGTTTTGAGTGAAATCCAATCGCTAGAATTATGGAATACACCAACCACTCCACTTAGGAACGAAATGCCGTTGAAATTGAATTGACCAATTTCTCACACCTATTGATTTCGGATCGAGCCCAAAACTTGGGCAACATCATACTATGGTGGGAGGAGTCATTTGGTGAGTTTTGAGTGAAATCCAAAGGCTAGAAGTATGGAATACACCAACCACTCCAATTAGGAACGAACTGCCGTTGAACTTGAATTGTCCAATTTGGAAC
Organism: Prunus avium; assembly: GCF_965620075.1. Taxonomy (NCBI): domain Eukaryota; kingdom Viridiplantae; phylum Streptophyta; class Magnoliopsida; order Rosales; family Rosaceae; genus Prunus; species Prunus avium. The sequence continues at coordinate 18,112,468 of NC_142289.1, read as the reverse complement.
ACCTATTGATTTCGGATCGAACCCAAAACTTGGGCAACATCATAATATGGTGGGAGGAGTCATTTGGTGAGTTTTGAGTGAAATCCAATCGCTAGAAGTATGGAATACACCAACCACTCCAATTAGGAATGAACTGCCATTGAACTTGAATTGTCCAATTTGGAACACCTATTGATTTCGGATCGAACCCAAAACTTGGGCAACATCATAATATGGTGGGAGGAGTCATTTGGTGAGTTTTGAGTGAAATCCAATCGCTAGATGTATGGAATACACCAACCACTCCAATTAGGAACGAACTGCCGTTGAACTTCAATTGTCCAATTTGGAACACCTATAGATTTCGGATCGAGCCCAAATCATGGGCAACATCATAATATGGTGGGAGGAGTCATTTGGTTAGTTTTGAGTGAAATCCAATCGCTAGAAGTATGGAATACACCAACCACTACAATTAGGAACGAACTGCCGTTGAACTTGAATTGTCCAATTTCACACACTATTGATTTCGGATCGAGCCCAAAACTTGGGCAACATCATAATATGGTGGGAGGATTCATTTGGTGAGTTATGAGTGAAATCCAATCGCTAGAAGTATGGAATACACCAACCACTCCAATTAGGAACGAAATGCCGTTGAAATTGAATTGACCAATTTCTCACACCTATTGATTTCGGATCAAGCCCAAAACTTTTGCAACATCATAATATGGTGGGAGGAGTCATTTGGTGAGTTTTGAGTGAAATCCAATCGCTAGAAGTATGGAATACACCAACCACTCCAATTAGGAACGAACTGCCGTTGAACTTGAATTGTCCAATTTCTCACACCTATGGATTTCGGATCGGGCCCAAAACTTGGGCAACATCATAATATGGTGGGAGGGATCATTTGGTGCATTTTGAGTGAAATCGAATCGCTAGAAGTATGGAATACACCAACCACTCCAATTACGAACTAACTGCCGTTGAACTTGAATTGTCCAATTTCTCACACCTATTGATTTCGGATCGAGCCCAAAACTTGGGCAACATCATAATATGGTGGGAGGAGTCATTTGGTGAGTTTTGAGTGAAATCCAATCGCTAGAAGTATGGAATACACCAACCACTCCAATTAGGAACGACATGCCGTTGAAATTGAATTGACCAATTTCTCACACCTATTCATTTCGGATCGATCCCAAAACTTGGGCAACATCATAATATGGTGGGAGGAGTCATTTGGTGAGTTTTGAGTGAAATCCAATCGCTAGAAGTATGGAATACACCAACCACTCCAATTAGGAACGAACTGCCGTTCAACTTGAATTCTCCTATTTTGAACACCTATTGATTTCGGATCAAGCCCAAAACTTGGGCAACATCATAATATGGTGGGACGAGTCATTTGGTGAGTTTTGAGTGAAATCCAATCGCTAGAAGTATGGAATACACCAACCACTTCAATTAGGAACGAACTGCCGTTCAACTTCAATTGTCCAATTTCTCACACCTATTGATTTCGGATCGAGCCCAAAACTTGGGCAACATCATAATATGGTGGGAGGAGTCATTTGGTGAGTTTTGAGTGAAATCCAATCGCTAGAAGTATAGAATACACCAACCACTCCAATTAGGAACGAACTGCCGTTGAACTTGAATTGTCCAATTTGGAACACCTATTGATTTCGGATCGAGCCCAAAACTTGGGCAACATCATAATATGGTGGGAGGAGTCATTTGGTGAGTTTTGAGAGAAATCCAAACGCTAGAAGTATGGAATACACCAACCACTCCAATTAGGAACGAACTGACGTTGAACTTGAATTGTCCAATTTCTCACACCTATTAATTTCGGATCGAGCCCAAAACTTGGGCAACATCATAATATGGTGGGAGGAGTCATTTGGTGAGTTTTGAGTGAAATCCAATCGCTAGAAGTATGGAATACACCAACCATTCCATTTAGGAACGAACTGCCGTTGAACTTGAATTGTCCAATTTGGAACGCCTATTGATTTCGGATCGAGCCCAAAACTTGGGCAACATCATAATATGGTGGGAGGAGTCATTTGGTGAGATTTGAGTGAAACCCAATCGCAAGAAGTATGGAATACACCAACCACTCCAATTAGGAACGAACTGCCGTTGAACTTGAATTGTCCAATTTGGAACACCTATTTATTTCGGATCGAGCCCAAAATTTGGGCAACATCATAATATGGTGGGAGGAGTCATTTGGTGAGTTTTGAGTGAAATCCAAACTCTAGAACTATGGAATACACCAACCACTCCAATTAGGAACGAACTGCCGTTGAACTTGAATTGTCCAATTTGGAACACCTATTGATTTCGGATCGAGCCGAAAACTTGGGCAACATCATAATATGGTGGGAGGAGTCATTTGGTGAGTTTTGAGTGAAATCCAATCGCAAGAAGTATGGAATACACCAACCACACCAATTAGGAACGAACTGCCGTTGAACTTGAATTGTCCAATTTCTCACACCTATTGATTTCGGATCGAGCCCAAAACTTGGGCAACATCATAATATGGTGGGAGGAGTCATTTGGTGAGTTTTGAGTGAAATCCAATCGCTAGAAGTATGGAATACACCAACCACTCCAATTAGGAATGAACTGCCATTGAACTTGAATTGTCCAATTTGGAACACCTATTGATTTCGGATCGAACCCAAAACTTGGGCAACATCATAATATGGTGGGAGGAGTCATTTGGTGAGTTTTGAGAGAAATCCAAACGCTAGAAGTATGGAATACACCAACCACTCCAATTAGGAACGAACTGACGTTGAACTTGAATTGTCCAATTTCTCACACCTATTAATTTCGGATCGAGCCCAAAACTTGGGCAACATCATAATATGGTGGGAGGAGTCATTTGGTGAGTTTTGAGTGAAATCCAATCGCTAGAAGTATGGAATACACCAACCATTCCATTTAGGAACGAACTGCCGTTGAACTTGAATTGTCCAATTTGGAACGCCTATTGATTTCGGATCGAGCCCAAAACTTGGGCAACATCATAATATGGTGGGAGGAGTCATTTGGTGAGATTTGAGTGAAACCCAATCGCAAGAAGTATGGAATACACCAACCACTCCAATTAGGAACGAACTGCCGTTGAACTTGAATTGTCCAATTTGGAACACCTATTTATTTCGGATCGAGCCCAAAATTTGGGCAACATCATAATATGGTGGGAGGAGTCATTTGGTGAGTTTTGAGTGAAATCCAAACTCTAGAACTATGGAATACACCAACCACTCCAATTAGGAACGAACTGCCGTTGAACTTGAATTGTCCAATTTGGAACACCTATTGATTTCGGATCGAGCCGAAAACTTGGGCAACATCATAATATGGTGGGAGGAGTCATTTGGTGAGTTTTGAGTGAAATCCAATCGCAAGAAGTATGGAATACACCAACCACACCAATTAGGAACGAACTGCCGTTGAACTTGAATTGTCCAATTTCTCACACCTATTGATTTCGGATCGAGCCCAAAACTTGGGCAACATCATAATATGGTGGGAGGAGTCATTTGGTGAGTTTTGAGTGAAATCCAATCGCTAGAAGTATGGAATACACCAACCACTCCAATTAGGAATGAACTGCCATTGAACTTGAATTGTCCAATTTGGAACACCTATTGATTTCGGATCGAACCCAAAACTTGGGCAACATCATAATATGGTGGGAGGAGTCATTTGGTGAGTTTTGAGTGAAATCCAATCGCTAGATGTATGGAATACACCAACCACTCCAATTAGGAACGAACTGCCGTTGAACTTCAATTGTCCAATTTGGAACACCTATAGATTTCGGATCGAGCCCAAATCATGGGCAACATCATAATATGGTGGGAGGAGTCATTTGGTTAGTTTTGAGTGAAATCCAATCGCTAGAAGTATGGAATACACCAACCACTACAATTAGGAACGAACTGCCGTTGAACTTGAATTGTCCAATTTCACACACTATTGATTTCGGATCGAGCCCAAAACTTGGGCAACATCATAATATGGTGGGAGGATTCATTTGGTGAGTTATGAGTGAAATCCAATCGCTAGAAGTATGGAATACACCAACCACTCCAATTAGGAACGAAATGCCGTTGAAATTGAATTGACCAATTTCTCACACCTATTGATTTCGGATCAATCCCAAAACTTTTGCAACATCATAATATGGTGGGAGGAGTCATTTGGTGAGTTTTGAGTGAAATCCAATCGCTAGAAGTATGGAATACAACAACCACTCCAATTAGGAACGAACTGCCGTTGAACTTGAATTGTCCAATTTCTCACACCTATGGATTTCGGATCGGGCCCAAAACTTGGGCAACATCATAATATGGTGGGAGGGATCATTTGGTGCATTTTGAGTGAAATCGAATCGCTAGAAGTATGGAATACACCAACCACTCCAATTACGAACTAACTGCCGTTGAACTTGAATTGTCCAATTTCTCACACCTATTGATTTCGGATCGAGCCCAAAACTTGGGCAACATCATAATATGGTGGGAGGAGTCATTTGGTGAGTTTTGAGTGAAATCCAATCGCTAGAAGTATGGAATACACCAACCACTCCAATTAGGAACGACATGCCGTTGAAATTGAATTGACCAATTTCTCACACCTATTCATTTCGGATCGATCCCAAAACTTGGGCAACATCATAATATGGTGGGAGGAGTCATTTGGTGAGTTTTGAGTGAAATCCAATCGCTAGAAGTATGGAATACACCAACCACTCCAATTAGGAACGAACTGCCGTTCAACTTGAATTCTCCTATTTTGAACACCTATTGATTTCGGATCAAGCCCAAAACTTGGGCAACATCATAATATGGTGGGACGAGTCATTTGGTGAGTTTTGAGTGAAATCCAATCGCTAGAAGTATGGAATACACCAACCACTTCAATTAGGAACGAACTGCCGTTCAACTTCAATTGTCCAATTTCTCACACCTATTGATTTCGGATCGAGCCCAAAACTTGGGCAACATCATAATATGGTGGGAGGAGTCATTTGGTGAGTTTTGAGTGAAATCCAATCGCTAGAAGTATAGAATACACCAACCACTCCAATTAGGAACGAACTGCCGTTGAACTTGAATTGTCCAATTTGGAACACCTATTGATTTCGGATCGAGCCCAAAACTTGGGCAACATCATAATATGGTGGGAGGAGTCATTTGGTGAGATTTGAGTGAAACCCAATCGCAAGAAGTATGGAATACACCAACCACTCCAATTAGGAACGAACTGCCGTTGAACTTGAATTGTCCAATTTGGAACACCTATTTATTTCGGATCGAGCCCAAAACTTGGGCAACATCATAATATGGTGGGAGGAGTCATTTGGTGAGTTTTGAGTGAAATCCAAACTCTAGAACTATGGAATACACCAACCACTCCAATTAGGAACGAACTGCCGTTGAACTTGAATTGTCCAATTTGGAACACCTATTGATTTCGGATCGAGCCGAAAACTTGGGCAACATCATAATATGGTGGGAGGAGTCATTTGGTGAGTTTTGAGTGAAATCCAATCGCAAGAAGTATGGAATACACCAACCACACCAATTAGGAACGAACTGCCGTTGAACTTGAATTGTCCAATTTCTCACACCTATTGATTTCGGATCGAGCCCAAAACTTGGGCAACATCATAATATGGTGGGAGGAGTCATTTGGTGAGTTTTGAGAGAAATCCAAACGCTAGAAGTATGGAATACACCAACCACTCCAATTAGGAACGAACTGACGTTGAACTTGAATTGTCCAATTTCTCACACCTATTAATTTCGGATCGAGCCCAAAACTTGGGCAACATCATAATACGGTGGGAGGAGTCATTTGGTGAGTTTTGAGTGAAATCCAATCGCTAGAAGTATGGAATACGCCAACCATTCCAATTAGGAACGAACTGCCGTTGAACTTGAATTGTCCAATTTCTCACACCTATTAATTTCGGATCGAGCCCAAAACTTGGGCAACATCATAATATGGTGGGAGGAGTCATTTGGTGAGTTTTGAGTGAAATCCAAACGCTAGAAGTATGGAATACACCTACCACTCCAATTAGGAACGAACTGCCGTTGAACTTGAATTGTCCAATTTGGAAGACCTATTGATTTCGGATCGAGCCCAAAACTTGGGCAACATCATAATATGGTGGGAGGAGTCATTTGGTGAGTTTTGAGTGAAATCCAATCGCAAGAAGTATGGAATACACCAACCACACCAATTAGGAACGAACTGCCGTTGAACTTGAATTGTCCAATTTCTCACACCTATTGATTTCGGATCGAGCCCAAAACTTGGGCAACATCATAATATGGTGGGAGGATTCATTTGGTGAGTTTTGAGAGAAATCCAAACGCTAGAAGTATGGAATACACCAACCACTCCAATTAGGAACGAACTGACGTTGAACTTGAATTGTCCAATTTCTCACACCTATTAATTTCGGATCGAGCCCAAAACTTGGACAACATCATAATATGGTGGGAGGAGTCATTTGGTGAGTTTTGAGTGAAATCCAATCGCTAGAAGTATGGAATACACCAACCATTCCAAAAAGGAACGAACTGCCGTTGAACTTGAATTGTCCAATTTGGAACGCCTATTGATTTCGGATCGAGCCCAAAACTTGGGCAACATCATAATATGGTGGGAGGAGTCATTTGGTGAGATTTGAGTGAAACCCAATCGCAAGAAGTATGGAATACACCAGCCACTCCAATTAGGAACGAACTGCCGTTGAACTTGAATTGTCCAATTTCTCACACCTATTGATTTCGGATCGAGCCCAAAACTTGGGCAACATCATAATATGGTGGGAGGAGTCATTTGGTGAGTTTTGAGTGAAATCCAATCGCTAGAAGTATGGAATACACCAACCACGCCAATTAGGAACGAACTGCCGTTGAACTTGAATTGTCCAATTTCTCACACCTATTAATTTCGGATCGAGCCCAAAACTTGGGCAACATCATAATATGGTGGGAGGAGTCATTTGGTGAGTTTTGAGTGAAATCCAAACGCTAGAAGTATGGAATACACCAACCACTCCAATTAGGAACGAACTGACGTTGAACTTGAATTGTCCAATTTCTCACACCTATTGATTTCGGATCGAGCCCAAAACTTGGGCAACATCATAATATGGTGGGAGGAGTCATTTGGTGAGTTTTGAGTGAAATCCAATCGCTAGAAGTATGGAATACACCAACCACGCCAATTAGGAACGAACTGCCGTTGAACTTGAATTGTCCAATTTCTCACACCTATTAATTTCGGATCGAGCCCAAAACTTGGGCAACATCATAATATGGTGGGAGGAGTCATTTGGTGAGTTTTGAGTGAAATCCAAACGCTAGAAGTATGGAATACACCAACCACTCCAATTAGGAACGAACTGCCGTTGAACTCGAATTGTCCAATTTGGAAGACCTATTGATTTCGGATCGAGCCCAAAACTTGGGCAACATCATAATATTGTGGGACGAGTCATTTGGTGAGTTTTGAGTGAAATCCAATCGCTAGAAGTTTGGAATACACCAACCACTCCAATTAGGAACGAACTGCCGTTGAACTTGAATTGTCCAATTTCTCACACCTATTGATTTCGGATCGAGCCCAAAACTTGGGCAACATCATAATATGGTGGGAGGAGTCATTTGGTGAGTTTTGAGTGAAATCCAATCGCTAGAAGTATGGAATACACCAACCACTCCAATTAGGAACGAACTGCCGTTGAACTTGAATTGTCCAATTTCGAACACCTATTAATTTCGGATCGAGCCCAAAACTTGGGCAACATCATAATATGGTGGGAGGAGTCATTTGGTGAGTTTTGAGAGAAATCCAAACGCTAGAAGTATGGAATACACCTACCACTCCAATTAGGAACGAACTGCCGTTGAACTTGAATTGTCCAATTTGGAACACCTATTGATTTCGGATCGAGCCCAAAACTTGGGCAACATCATAATATGGTGGGACGAGTCATTTGGTGAGTTTTGAGTGAAATCCAATCGCTAGAAGTTTGGAATACACCAACCACTGCAATTAGGAACGAACTGCCGTTGAACTTGAATTGTCCAATTTCTCACACCTATTGATTTCGCATCAAGCCCAAAACTTGGGCAACATCGTAATATGGTCGGAGGAGTCATTTGGTGAGTTTTGAGTGACATCCAATCGCTAGAAGTGTGGAATACACCAACCACTCCAATTAGGAACGAACTGCCGTTGAACTTGAATTGTCCAATTTCTCACACCTATTGATTTCGGATCGAGCCCCAAACTTGGGAAACATCATAATATGGTGGTAGGAGTCATTTGGTGAGTTTTGAGTCAAATCCAATCGCTAGAAGTATGGAATACACCAACCACTCCAATTAGGAACGAACTGCCGTTGAACTTGAATTGTCCAATTTCTCACACCTATTGATTTCGGATCGAGCCCAAAACTTGGGCAACATCATAATATGGTGGGAGGAGTCATTTGGTGCGTTTTGAGTGAAATACAATCGCTAGAAGTATGGAATACACCAACCACTCCAATTAGGAACGAACTGCCGTTGAACTTGAATTGTCCAATTTGGAACACCTATTGATTTCGGATCAAGCCCAAAACTTGGGCAACATGATAATATGGTGGGAGGAGTCATTTGGTGAGTTTTGAGTGAAATCCAATCGCAAGAAGTATGGAATACACCAACCACTCCAATTAGGAACGAACTGCCGTTGAACTTGAATTGTCCAATTTCTCACACCTATTGATTTCGGATCGAGCCCAAAACTTGGGCAACATCGTAATATGGTCGGAGGAGTCATTTGGTGAGTTTTGAGTGAAATCCAATCGCTAGAAGTATGGAATACACCAACCACTCCAATTAGGAACGAACTGCCGTTGAACTTGAATTGTCCAATTTCTCACACCTATTGATTTCGGATCGAGCCCAAAACTTGGGCAACATCATAATATGGTGGGAGGAGTCATTTGGTTAGTTTTGAGTGAAATCCAATCACTAGAAGTATGGAATACAGCAACCACTCCAATTTGGAACGAACTGCTGTTAAACTTGAATTGTCCAATTTGGAACACCTATTGATTTCGGATCGAGCCCATATCCTGGGCAACATCATAATATGGTGGGAGGAATCATTTGGTGAGTTTTGAGTGAAATCCAATTGTTAGAAGTATGGAATACACCAACCACTCCAATTAGGAACGAACTGCCGTTGAACTTGAATTGTCCAATTTCTCACACCTATTGATTTCGGATCGAGCCCAAAACTTGGGCAACATGATAATATGGTGGGAGGAGTCATTTGGTGAGTTTTGGGTGAAATCCAATCGCTAGAACTTTGGAATACACCAACCACTCCAATTAGGAACGAACTGCCGTTGAACTTGAATTGTCCAATTTCTCACACCTATTGATTTCGGATCGAACCCCAGACCTGTGTAACATTATAATATGGTGGGAGGAGTCATTTGGTGAGTTTTGAGTGAAATCCAATCGCTAGAAGTATGGAATACACCAACCACTCTCATTAGGAACGAACTGTCGTTGAACTTGAATTGTCCAATTTTTCACACCTATTGATTTAGGATCGAGCCCAAAACTTGGTCAATTTTATAATATGGTGGGAGGAGTCATTTGGTGAGTTTTGAGTGAAATCCAATCGCTAGAAGTATGGAATACACCAACCACTCCAATGAGGAACGAACTGCCGTTGAACTTGAATTGACCAATTTGGAACACCTATGGATTTCGGATCGAGCCCCAAACTTGGGCAACATCATAATATGGTGGGAGGCGTCATTTGGTGAGTTTTGAGTGAAATCCAATCGCTAGAAGTGTGGAATACACAAACCACTCCAATTAGGAACGAACTGCCATTGAACTTGAATTGTCCAATTTCCCACGCCTATTGATTTCGGATCGAGCCCAAAACTTGGGAACATCATAATATGGTGGGAGGAGTCATTGGTGAGTTTTGAGTGAAATCAATTAGCTAGAAGTATGGAATACACCAACCACTCCAATTAGGAAAGAACTGCCGTTGAACTTCAATTGTCCAATTTCTCACACCAATTGATTTCGGATCGAGCCCAAAACTTGGGCAACATGATAATATGGTGGGAGGAGTCATTTGGTGAGTCTTGAGTGAAATCCAATCTTTAGAAGTATGGAATACACCAACCACTCCAATTAGGAACGAACTGCCGTTGAACTTGAATTGTCCAATTTCTCACAACTGTTGATTTCGGATCGAGCCCCAAACTTGGGCAACATCAGAATATGGTGGGAGGAGTCATTTGGTAAGTTTTGAGTAAAATCCAATCACTAGAAGTATGGAATACACCAACCACTCCAATTAGGAACGAACTGCCGTTGAACTTGAATTGTCAAATTTCTCACACCTATTGATTTCGGATCGAGCCCAAAACTTGGGCAACATCAGAATATGGTGGGATTAGTCATTTGGTGAGTTTTGAGTGAAATCCAATCGCTAGAAGTATGGAATACACCAACCACTCCAATTAGGAACGAACTGCCGTTGAACTTGAATTGTCCAATTTCTCACACCTATTAATTTCGGATCGATCCCCAAACTTGGGCAACATCAGAATATGGTGGCAGGAGTCATTTCGTGAGTTTTGAGTGCAATCCAATCGCTAGAAGTATGGAATACGCCAACCACTCCAATTAGGAACGAACTGCCGTTGAACTTGAATTGTCCAATTTCTTTCACCTATTGATTTCGGATCGAGCCCAAAACTTGGGCAACAACACAATATGGTGGGAGGAATAATTTGGTGATTTTGAGTGAAATCCAATCGCTAGAAGTATGGAATACACCAACCACTCCAATTAGGAACGAACTGCCGTTGAACTTGAATTGTCCAATTTCTCACATCTATTGATTTCGGATCGAGCCCAAAACTTGGGCAACATCATAATATAGTGTTAGGAGTCATTTGGTGAGTTTTGAGTAAAATGCAATCGCCAGAAGTATGGAATACACCAACCACTCCAATTAGGAACGAACTGCCGTTGCACTTGAATTGTCCAATTTCTCACACCTATTGTTTTCGGATCGAGCCCAAAACTTGGGCAACGTGATAATATGGTGGTAGGAGTCGTTTGGTGAGTTTTGAGTGAAATCCAAGCGCTAGAAGTATAGAATACACTCCAATTTGGAATGAACTGCCGTTGAACTTGAATTGTCCAATTTCTCACACCTATTGATTTCGGACCGAGCCCAAAACTTGGGCAACCAGATAATATGGTGGGAGGAGTCATTTGGTGAGTTTTGAGGGAAATCCAATCGCTAGAAGTATGGAATACACCAACAACTCCAATTAGGAACGAACTGCCGTTGAACTTGAATTGTCCAATTTCTTTCTCCTATTGATTTCGGATCGAGCCCAAAACTTGGGCAAAACATAATATGGTGGGAGGAGTCATTTGGTGAGATTTGAGTGAAATCCAATCGCTAGAAGTACAGAATACAACAACCACTCCAATTAGGAACGAACTGCCGTTGCACTTGAATTATCCAATTTCTCACACCTATTGATTTCGGATCGAGCCCAAAACTTGGGCAAAACATAATATGGCGGGAAGAGTCATTTTTTGAGTTTTGAGTGAAATCCCATCGCTAGAAGTATGGAATACACCAACCACTCCAATTAGGAACGAACTGCCGTTGAACTTGAATTGTCCAATTTCTCACACCTAATGATTTCGGATCGAGCCCAAAACGTGGGCAACAACATAATATTGTGGGAGGAGTCATTTGGTGAGTTTTGAGTGAAATCCAATCGCTAGAAGTATGGAATACACCAACCACTCCAATTAGGAATGAACTGCCGTTGAACTTGAATTGTCCAGTTTCTTTCACCTATTGATTTCGGATCGAGGCCAAAACTTGGGCAACGTCATAATATAGTGTTAGGAGTCATTTGGTGAGTTTTGAGTGAAATCCAATTGCTAGAAGTATGGAATACATCAATGTTGTTAATATTATGTTAACTCGCAATTGTACGGGGCAATTAGTAGTATAGCAAGACAAGTACGAGGTCGTACCCACGAAGACTGAGAAGTTAAAACTAGTTATGTACTTAGATTACCAAATTCAAGAAAGTAGGAGGTTATGTCTAAAACAGAATTTAAAACAAGAGTGGTTGTGATTGTTGAACAAAAGAAGCAAAATGAAATTGCAAACAAAAACAAGTAAACAAATGTAACAAAGAGTGGTTTTAAGAGTTGGAAAACAGATTTTGAGACTAGGGCATTCGAATCACCATAACAATTCAATTCTGGGTTATAAAGATTCAAGTAACAAGTCTAATTCAGATTCAAAGATTGATTCTAGCTAAAGTATGATTAGGCCATGGTGTTTGGTCCTAACCTTGTGTTCCTAATTCCCTAATTTGATCATTTGTTGTCTAACCTAAAATTAAGCATTAGGAACCCATTAAGCATAGAAGAACATTTTAAACAACCAAGTATGTATCTAATCCCTGTTGTCGAATGTCCATACATACTCTTCCTATTCATAGTTCAATTCGAATTAAAGCATGGTGTATACTCTTAATTCAAACCAAGATAGTTAACAAACAAGTTCTAATGGTGATCAATCATTCAAACAAGCATGTTAACTTATAAGCATAATGAATAAGAACATGAATCATGAATCAAACTTGAAACTCCAAACTTATAAACCCAGAATATTCATGTTAGGTTACATCGAAGCCCTAGTTATGGATTTAGCTACTCATAATGGAAAAGAGACTTGAACAGAAATGAGAAAACATAATGAATACAATAAGAGTAGAAAAACCCTTTTTCTGAAGTTCTTGTGGTGTCCAAGGCTTCTCCAAGTGCTTCTCCACTTCTAATGCTTCTCCAAGAGCTTCCCCACTTCTAGAAAGATGTATGAAGGATATGGAGGTGATTTGGGATGAGTTTGAGTGAGTGGTGATGGCTAAGGAAGATGAAATTCGTAGGGAAATGGAAGAGAGGTTTGCTGGAGTTGTTTTGGTGATTGTTGGAGTGTTTGGGATTTTGAGAGTGTTTGAGGATGGTTGGAGTGAATTGTGGGGGTTGTGAATCTCAGGATTTGTTGTGTCTTGAATGTGGAATGGATGTGGTATTTATAGGGAGAGGGGAGTGACAAATCTGAATTCAATATGGCTAATGCATACAACACTTGCATTATAAAAGATGAATTGGTTGATGCACTTCACTAATGCATACAACACTTGCATTATAAAATCTGAATTGGTTGATGCACTTCACCAATAGATCCCACCAGCAGCCCTAGCTCATCTTCATGTCACCATGACCAAGCTTCCAACCAGAAATGATAGCTCATACCTAGCTCACCATGACCAAGCATCCAACCAGCACATGCTGAGGTCAGCATAACCAGCAACTTCAAGGGCTTACAACTTGGGCTTCTCTTAATCAAATTAGGACTTTAAGCACTCGAAATTGAAGTTCAGAATGTCTTCTTTCCAGCCATATATTATTTGGGCCAATCCAAGGTCGGAGGACGAAGTTAAGGCCGAAACAAATTGCTAACTCATTTTCCGCGCTGATAAGATCCATCCTGAGCATGGTTCTGTGTTTGCTAGGTAACAGACTCCATATTTATCCAATGGGGCTGCATTTTGGATATGTTATAGTACACACCCATTGGAACAACTTTCATGAAGAATTCTGCCTCATCCGAGCTGTGTAGGTTGCTTAAACAAAGCTTGCAATATGACCTACGGAACTGGACTGGCAGGGGGCTGTAGCCAAAATGAGTTTGTCTTTTAAGCTCTTCTTCCATTCATCCAAATTAGGCCTTAACATGCTTGAATTGCATGAATTATGCTCTTTTGCTCTATTGGCCTACAAAACACACAAAGGGAGGGAAATAACTTAGAATTATAGGAACTAAGCAAAAGAAGTAAGTAAATTGGGCATGTATATGTATGAAATTATGAGCTTAACACACCCCCAAACTTAGATTTTGCTAGTCCTCGAGCAAAACAAAAGAGAAACAAAGATAAAAACAAAACAAGAAGTTAACTAGACCACTTTCGTAGGTAACTCGATTGCATTGAGCGTATGCAACAAGCCTTTAAACCTCTAGGCATCCCTAGTAGGAGGAGTTGTGTCTCCTGAGGGTTTAACAGATACGATACCCACAAACGTTTTTCTAACTCTACAAAACAAAATGGTTAGAAAAACAACTTTGAAATCAACTAATGAAATTGAAAGAAAGTTTTAGTCATACCTCCAACACCATAGAGTTGCCAAGATAGGTCATCAATCAGTGTGTACAAGTGGAAGCTATAGCTCAAAGGCACACAGTTTCAAAGCAAGCACACTCAAACCTTGAATAGAGAACATGCTTCGACTCTAATTCTCACAGATAACACTCAATCACTCAGAACCTATGTTTTAATTCTCTCAAGAAAGCATAAGTGAGTGTATGAAATAGAAGCACAAATTTGGTTAGATCTCATGAAAGGAATTAAATACTAAGAATAGAGATACACACATACTTACCAGCACCCATGAATACATCCTCAAAGATCAGCTAGGTCTTTCACAATGTTGTAATGAAAGGCTAAGGTTTAGGGGAAATGGAAGAATTGGAAGGAAAAACAAATAACTTAAGAACATACCAAGGTTGCATGCTTCATTAATCTGCAAGGCATCATTGATTTAGATTGGCATGGCAGCAAACTTCATGGTATCTCCTGGCATAGACTTTATTTTTCACACTTAGATCAAATCGAAACACTTTCATCTTCGTTGATTTGATCTGCATCTTCATTAACTTCATTGCACAGATTCACATCATCTTTATTTAGGTACATGGCTGCAACTTCCTTGCTTCAAACTTTATCTTGGCACACCTTGGTATATTTCTAAGCTATAGGGTATGGCTACAATAGGTCAAGTATCTCAGATTGAGATACAAAGGTAGGGAAATGATGAGGGTGATAGAAGAAAAGGCTTTAAGTGTTTGGCTTCAAGAGGGTTGATGGAACACACATATAGGTAGGGTGAAAAGAAAGCACATAGAATGGTTATGCACACATAGCCTAGCATCACTTCAATGAGTTCATTCATGAATGAGAGCAAGCACATGATATCTGCAAAAGAGAATCATCCTTAGTATTCAATCAAAATGGAATAATGAGATCAATTAGAGTGAATTGAAGAAAATAAGTATGGATGAGAAATAGAACACTTTAAACCCTCTCAAGAAAGCAATTAGGCTCGATATAGCTCACTAGGGTAGTCTCCACTATTTTCCTTCAAGAATTTGAGCGTGGTACTTTAGCCACCAGAATTCTAAGAGCAAAAGCTTTGTGAAGTGCAAAATTCTAATATTAAAACCTCAAATAGCAGCTCCATAGCATTGATTGTATGACATTCTTTAAAAAAAAAAAAAATAAAAAAAAAAATAAAAAATAAAAATAAAAAATAAAAAATAAAAAAAAAAAAAAAAAATAGTGACAAGAGAACGAAAATTGAAAACACAAATGGATAAGAAAATTGAAATTGAAAACCTTCCCCCCAGACCTGAATTGAACATTGTCCTCAATGTGAAAGCATACAAAAGATGATTGAGAACAAACAAATGATAAAGGGAAAAGTTTAGAAGAAGGTTTAGGAAAAATAAAAAAATAAAAAAAATGAATATATAAGCAACTCATGGATGACCAGTTAAGGGCCTCAGAAAACACAGCCAGGGGATCCGGGAAGGTTGGAGGGGTCACAATGGTCCCGCTTAAAACCCAAACTTCTTAGACACCGAAGGTGTCGCCTAAAGAACTCCTAGACACTGTATTGACGGAAGTGCTCACTGGAGTTACCATAAGTTAGCTCATATGAAAAATCTTTTTAAATTTTTTTATTTTTTTTATTTTTTTTTAAATTTTTATAAAAAAATAAAAAAATAAAAAATAAAAAAAATTTAAAATAATAACAAGTAAAGAGAAAGGATTGAAATGCTCCCCCTTGATGCGATTAGGTCGATTGCTACCAAGCACCTTCTTCTTGAACACATGGGTTGCCTCCCAAGAAGCGCCTTAGTTACTGTCTTGGCAAGACATTGTGCAATCAGCTAAGTTGATGGTACGAAGGGAAGTTGATCTACCACATGGCCAGTTTGGATGCCAGCTGAAACTCCCTCATAGAATGGCTTTAAACGTTGTCCATTTACTTTGAAAGTCGAGCCATCTTTAGGGTTTTGAATCTCCACAGCTCCATAGGGAGAAACATTGACCACGGTGAATGGGCCTTGCCATCTAGACTTCAATTTTCCTGGAAAGAGACGCAAACGTGAGTTAAACAAAAGAACTGACATACCTTTGGAGAACTCTTTCCGTTGAATGTTTCTGTCATGGTAACTCTTGGTTCGTTCTTTGTAAAGCTTTGCATTCTCATAAGACTCATGTCTAATTTCTTCCAATTCATTCAGCTGAAACTTTCTTGCATGGCCTGCCTTGTCTAGATCAAAATTTAACTTCTTTATGGCCCAAAAAGCATTGTGTTCAAGCTCCATTGGCAGGTGACAAGCTTTCCCAAACACAAGACGATAAGGGCTCATTCCAATGGGAGTCTTATATGCTGTCCTATAAGCCCATAATGCATCATTGAGCTTGGCTGCCCAATCTTTCCTTGTATTGTTCACCACCTTCTCCAGGATGTGCTTAATTTCTCTATTGCTTATTTCCACTTGACCAGAAGTTTGCGGATGATATGGTGTAGAGACTCGATGGGTGATGTTGTACTTCTTCATGAGTGCTTCGAATGGCTTGTTACAGAAGTGGCTGCCTCCATCACTAATGACAGCCCTTGGAGTACCAAACCTTGTGAAAATATTATCCTTCAAGAACTTCAGCACCACCTTATAATCATTGGTTTTGGTGGCTATGGCTTCCACCCATTTAGACACATAATCAACAGCAACAAGTATGTAAGTATAACCAAAGGAAGATGGGAATGGTCCCATGAAATCAATACCCCACACATCGAAAAGCTCCACAACAAGTATGTTATTCAATGGCATTTCATTCCTGCGACTTATGTTCCCCATCCTTTGGCACCTATCACACTTAACACAAAAATTAAATGCATCTTTAAATAGAGTGGGCCAAAAGAAACCAGATTGCAGAATTTTAAGTGCTGTTTTCTTAGCTCCAAAGTGACCTCCACAGGCCAATTCGTGGCTATGCCTAAGTATGCTTTCTTGCTCTTCTTCTGGAACACATCTTCTGATGAGTTGATCCGGGCAATGCTTGAATAAGAAAGGTTCATCCCATACATAATGTTTCACCATGGAAAAGAACTTCTTCTTATCCTGAGAAGTTAGATCATTTCTAAGAACACCACAAGCAAGATAATTAACAAAATCAGCATACCATGGCTCTTTGACTTGGGCAGCATATAGTTGTTCATCAGGGAAAGTCTCATTCAAGGGTAGCACAGCTCCTCCTTTTTCTTCAACCACAATTCTGCTCAAATGATCAGCTACCACATTCTCACATCCCTTCTTATCTCGAATCTCCAAATCGAATTCTTGCAGCAAGAGAATCCATCTAATCAAGCGTGGTTTGGCATCCTTCTTAGTGAGCAAGTATCTAAGGGCTGCATGGTCAGAATAAACAATTACTTTAGAACCAACAAGGTAAGAACGAAATTTTTCTAAAGCAAAAACCACAGCAAGCAACTCCTTCTCTGTTGTGGAGTAGTTGATTTGAGCATCATTCAAGGTCCGGCTAGCATAATGAATCACATGGGGCAGCTTGTTCTTCTTTTGACCTAAAACTGCACCAATAGCAAAGTCAGAGGCATCACACATTATTTCAAATGGTAAAGACCAATCCGGAGCTATGATAATAGGGGCTGAAGTTAGCTCCCTCTTCAAGGTAGAAAAAGCTTCCATGCAAGCTTCATTAAACTCAAAAACAGCATCCTTAGCAAGGAGATTACACAATGGCCTTGTAATGCTTGAGAAATTTTTGATGAACCTTCTATAGAATCCAGCATGACCTAGAAAGCTTCTAATTCCTTTAACAGAGGTAGGGGGTGGAAGATTTGAGATGAGGTCGATCTTGGCTTTATCCACTTCGATTCCCTTGCTTGAAATCACATGGCCTAGTACAATGCCTTGTCTCACCATGAAGTGACACTTCTCCCAATTCAAAATCAGATTTGTTTCCTAGCATCTTTTAAGCACTAGAGACAAGTGGTGAAGACAATTATCAAAAGAGGAACCAAAAACTGAAAAATCATCCATAAATACCTCAATGAATCGTTCCACCATATCTGAAAAGATTGACATCATGCATCTTTGGAAAGTTGCTGGGGCATTGCATAAACCGAATGGCATCCTTCTATAAGCAAACGTACCAAATGGGCATGTAAATGTGGTTTTCTCTTGGTCTTCCGGAGCAATGGGAATTTGATTATAACCTGAAAAACCATCAAGAAAACAATAGTAAGCATGGCCAGATAAACGTTCAAGCATTTGATCAATAAAAGGTAAGGGGAAATGATCTTTTCTAGTGGATGTGTTCAACTTCCTGTAATCAATGCAAACTCTCCAACCAGTGACAGTTCGTGTAGGAACTAGCTCATTCTTCTCATTCTTCACAACGGTGATTCCGGACTTCTTTGGAACAACTTGCACAGGGCTCACCCACTTAGAATCTGAAATTGGGTAGATGATTCCTACATCGAGTAGCTTTAAAACTTCAGCTCTAACCACCTCTTTCATGTTGGGATTTAGCCTCCTTTGGGCATCACGAGATGGTTTGCTGTCTTCTTCCATTAAAATCCGGTGCATGCACATGCTTGGACTAATTCCTTTGATGTCTGCTATGGTCCACCCAATGGCTGTTTTATGCTCTTTTAGAACTTTAATTAAGCTCTCTTCTTCATGTGAGGAGAGACCTGCAGCAATTATAACAGGGAGAGTTTCGTTAGCACCCAAATATGTATATTTAAGATTATTGGGAAGAGGTTTAAGTTCTAGCTTTGGTGGGATGACAATGGATGGCTCCAATTTCGTGGATGATGGTCCAAGAGGCTCGATTGGTGGCCTAAAGGATGGTGGGTATGGCGGAAACACTTCTAAGGCAGCCACCACTTCTTGGAACTCCGGTTCACAAAGATCTTCCTCTTCTTGTGTTAAGACAGCTTCTAGAGCATCATTAGACTTTCTCTGCAAAATTTTGGAAGAAACCTCATGATCCACAACATCAATTGAAAAGCAAGAATCAAGAGAGATAGAAGGTTGAGATAGAGCATTAAGCATTTTAAATTCAACAGTTTCACCCAAAACAGTCATGGAGAGAGTGCTATCTTTCACTTTGATGATTGTGTCTGCAGTGGCCATGAATGGCCTGCCTAGGAGAATGGGATCAACACGATCTCCATTTGGATTGTCTTCCATGTCCATCACTACAAAATCAGCAGGGAGAATTAGTGTATTAACTTGAACTAGAATATCTTCTACAATACCTTTTGGATATTTTATAGAATGATCAGCTAGTTCAAGTCGCATTGAAGTCTTCTTCATCCCTTCTAAGCCAAGCTCTTGATAAACTGAATATGGCAAAACATTGATGCTTGCTCCCAAGTCCAACATGGCTCTTCCAACCTTCTTGCCTCCAATGTTAATGGGAATGTCAAAGCTGCCAGGATCATCTAGTTTTGGTGGAAGCTTCCTTTGCAATACAGCACTTACATTCTGGTCGAGCTTTACTCCTTCATTTGGAGCGAAATTGAGCTTGTGAGTTTTCAAGTCCTTGATGAATTTTCCATATGCAGGAATCTGTTCAATAAGATCAAGCAAAGGCAAATTGATATTAACTTTACTCAAAATATCATAAATCTCTTTAAAAGCCTTATCTTGCTTTGCTTTCTTAAGACGGCCTGGAAATGGAATCTGTGGAACATATGGAGCGGGTGGCACGTATCTATCTTCTTGAAGATGTGGTGGCACAAATTTGTCATCCCTTTTATGCAATTGGAATTGATCGGATTTCTGAGAATCTGATTTGGCCTTAGGAGCAGATTGAGAAGTTTTGAGTTGTTCTCCTTCCGTGGCCATGGTCTCCTCCTCTTCATTTTCTACAATCACAACATCATTTGAAAGATTAGAATCATCTTTATTATCAATGATCTTACCTGATCTGAGCACATGAATGGCCTTGGCTTCTGGGTTCTTTGGATTGATCTCAGTTTGGCTTGGCCATTTCCCAGGCACTCTTTGAGTTATTTCAGCAGCTATTTGGCCTAATTGGACTTCCAATTTGGAGATGGCAGCTTGTGTAGTTTGCTGAAAATTGGATTGGTTGATTGCCATCTGCTTCACTATATCTTCCAATGATGATGATGATTGTTGTGGCCTTTGGAATGAAGGGGGATTTGCTTGATTCTGGGTATTTCTCCATGAAAAGTTTGGATGATTCCTCCAACCTGGATTATAACTTTGAGAGTATGGATCATTTCTTGGACCTTGGTTGTAGGAATTTACCAACTTAGCTTGCTCTTGCACAAATTCTGGATATCCAGCCCCAAGTGGACAAGCTGTGGTAGCATGGTCATGAGATTCACAAATGCTACACACTTCCTTCGGAGGGCTTCTTGAGTTTAATGCAAGAAGAGCATCTAGCTTTTGTTCCAGTTTTGAAATCTGCACACTAGAAGCATCATTAGAACCACTAATAACACGTTTACCTCTTGTATCCGTATGTTGGGTCTCCATTGCTATCTCCTCAAAGAGTTCGTACATTTCTTCTGGAGTTTTGGTTTTAAAAGAACCACCTGCAAAATTGGTGACTATATTATGACTAGAAGGGGTTAGTCCTTTATAAAACATACGCATTTGAAGCTTCAATGGAATCCCATGATGAGGACATTGGTTGAGCAACCCATTGAATTTCTCCCATGCTTCACAAAACGATTCATCATCTTGCTGTGCAAATAACAAGATCTTGTCCCTAAGCATGTCGGTCTTTTGCGTGGAGAAGTATTTTTCCAGGAACTTCTTTTGAATGGCAGACCATGTAGTGAGTGAACCAGGCTTTAAAGAATTCAACCAATACTTCGCCTTATCCTTTAAAGTGTATGGAAACACTCTCATTCGAAGTTGATCTTCTGTCACACCTGTCAAGGGAAAAGAACTCACAACATTAAAAATATCCTTTATATGAGTCAATGGATCTTCATTAGGTAAACCATAAAAGGAAGGCAGCATATTAAGATGAGAAGATTTAAGCTCATAATTTCGAGCTACAGTGGGCAGCAAAATGCTTGAAGGAGATGCTGGAATTGTTGGGATATCAAGTTCTCCCATAAACTCAATGGCAGCCATCATTTCTTCTTCTTCTTGGTCTGAACTTGCTTCCGAATTTGAAAGTGAAGAACCGGGAAGTTCAGTGTGGAGAGCAAGACTTGTAAATGTAGCAAGAGCTTGCTCTTTTGCAGTTGACAACTCCCTTTCTAGACGATTCTGAATTTCAGAGGTCACTCGTCTGGGTTGCAATGATGGTCCTGCGTTCAAAGATCTAGAACGTTGGAACGAAGACCTCACTTGTTCAAGTAATGGATTTTTAGACATAAACTACCTAAAACAGAAAATTAGATTAATTAGAAACACTAAAAAGAATAGGGTAACCTTGGGCACATAACCAGGGAAGAACTTTCGTTCAGTCCCCGGCAACGGCGCCAAAATTTGTTGTTAATATTATGTTAACTCGCAATTGTACGGGGCAATTAGAAGTATAGCAAGACAAGTACGAGGTCGTACCCACGAAGACTGAGAAGTTAAAACTAGTTATGTACTTAGATTACCAAATTCAAGAAAGTAGGAGGTTATGTCTAAAACAGAATTTAAAACAAGAGTGGTTGTGATTGTTGAACAAAAGAAGCAAAATGAAATTGCAAACAAAAACAAGTAAACAAATGTAACAAAGAGTGGTTTTAAGAGTTGGAAAACAGATTTTGAGACTAGGGCATTCGAATCACCATAACAATTCAATTCTGGGTTATAAAGATTCAAGTAACAAGTCTAATTCAGATTCAAAGATTGATTCTAGCTAAAGTATGATTAGGCCATGGTGTTTGGTCCTAACCTTGTGTTCCTAATTCCCTAATTTGATCATTTGTTGTCTAACCTAAAATTAAGCATTAGGAACCCATTAAGCATAGAAGAACATTTTAAACAACCAAGTATGTATCTAATCCCTGTTGTCGAATGTCCATACATACTCTTCCTATTCATAGTTCAATTCGAATTAAAGCATGGTGTATACTCTTAATTCAAACCAAGATAGTTAACAAACAAGTTCTAATGGTGATCAATCATTCAAACAAGCATGTTAACTTATAAGCATAATGAATAAGAACATGAATCATGAATCAAACTTGAAACTCCAAACTTATAAACCCAGAATATTCATGTTAGGTTACATCGAAGCCCTAGTTATGGATTTAGCTACTCATAATGGAAAAGAGACTTGAACAGAAATGAGAAAACATAATGAATACAATAAGAGTAGAAAAACCCTTTTTCTGAAGTTCTTGTGGTGTCCAAGGCTTCTCCAAGTGCTTCTCCACTTCTAATGCTTCTCCAAGAGCTTCCCCACTTCTAGAAAGATGTATGAAGGATATGGAGGTGATTTGGGATGAGTTTGAGTGAGTGGTGATGGCTAAGGAAGATGAAATTCGTAGGGAAATGGAAGAGAGGTTTGCTGGAGTTGTTTTGGTGATTGTTGGAGTGTTTGGGATTTTGAGAGTGTTTGAGGATGGTTGGAGTGAATTGTGGGGGTTGTGAATCTCAGGATTTGTTGTGTCTTGAATGTGGAATGGATGTGGTATTTATAGGGAGAGGGGAGTGACAAATCTAAATTCAATATGGCTAATGCATACAACACTTGCATTATAAAAGATGAATTGGTTGATGCACTTCACTAATGCATACAACACTTGCATTATAAAATCTGAATTGGTTGATGCACTTCACCAATAGATCCCACCAGCAGCCCTAGCTCATCTTCATGTCACCATGACCAAGCTTCCAACCAGAAATGATAGCTCATACCTAGCTCACCATGACCAAGCATCCAACCAGCACATGCTGAGGTCAGCATAACCAGCAACTTCAAGGGCTTACAACTTGGGCTTCTCTTAATCAAATTAGGACTTTAAGCACTCGAAATTGAAGTTCAGAATGTCTTCTTTCCAGCCATATATTATTTGGGCCAATCCAAGGTCGGAGGACGAAGTTAAGGCCGAAACAAATTGCTAACTCATTTTCCGCGCTGATAAGATCCATCCTGAGCATGGTTCTGTGTTTGCTAGGTAACAGACTCCATATTTATCCAATGGGGCTGCATTTTGGATATGTTATAGTACACACCCATTGGAACAACTTTCATGAAGAATTCTGCCTCATCCGAGCTGTGTAGGTTGCTTAAACAAAGCTTGCAATATGACCTACGGAACTGGACTGGCAGGGGGCTGTAGCCAAAATGAGTTTGTCTTTTAAGCTCTTCTTCCATTCATCCAAATTAGGCCTTAACATGCTTGAATTGCATGAATTATGCTCTTTTGCTCTATTGGCCTACAAAACACACAAAGGGAGGGAAATAACTTAGAATTATAGGAACTAAGCAAAAGAAGTAAGTAAATTGGGCATGTATATGTATGAAATTATGAGCTTAACAATCAACCACTCAAATTTGGAACGAACTGCCGTTGAACTTGAATTGTCCAATTTCACACACCTATTGATTTCAGATCGAGCCCAAAACTTGGCCAACATCATAATATGGTGGGAGGAGTCATTTGGTCAGTTTTGAGTGAAATCCAATCGCTAGAAGTATGGAATAGACGAACCACTCCAATTTGGAACGAACTGCCGTTGAACTTGAATTGTCCAATTTCTCACACCTATTGATTTCGGATCAAGCCCCAATCATGGGCAACATCATAATATGGTGGGAGGAGTGAAGTAGGAAATACATCAACCACTCCAATGAGGAACGAACTGCCGTTGAACTTGAATTGTCCAATTTCTAACACCTATTGATTTCGGATCGAGCCCCAAACTAGGGCAATTTCATAATATGGTGGGAGGAGTGATTTGGTGAGTTTTGAGTGAAATCAAATCGCTAGAAGTATGGAATACACCAACCACTCCAATTAGGAACGAACTGCCGCTGAACTTGAATTGTCCAATTTCTCACACCATTGATTTCGGATCGAGCCCAGAAGTTGGGCAACATGATAATATGGTGGGAGGAATCATTTGGTGAGTTTTGAGTGAAATCCAATCGCTAGAAGTATGGAATACACCAACCACACCAGTTAGGAACGAACTGCCGTTGAAGTTGAATTGTCCAATTTCTCACACCTATTGATTTCGGATCGAGCCCAAAACTTGGGCAACATCATAATATGGTGGGAGGAGTCATTTGGTGAGTTTTGAGTGAAATCCAATTGCTAGAAGTATGGAATACACCAACCACTCCAATTAGGATCGAACTGCCGTTGAACATGAATTGTCCAATTTCTCACACCTATTGATTTCGGATCGAGCCCAAAACTTGGGCAACATCATAATATGGTGGGAGGAGTCATTTGGTGAGTTTTGAGTGACCCAATTGCTTGAAGTACAGAATACACGAACCACTCCAATTATGAACGAACTGCCGTTGAACTTGAATTGTCCAATTTCTAACACTTATTGATTTCTGATCAAGCCCCAAACTTGGGCAACATCATAATACGGTGGGAGGAGTCATTTGGTGAGTTTTGTGTGAAATCCAATCGCTAGAAGTATGGAATACACGAACCACTCCAATTAGGAATAAACTGCCGTTGAACTTGAATTGTCCAATTTCTCACACCTATTGATTTCGGATTGAGCCCCAAACGTGGGCAACATCATAATATGGTCTGAGGAGTCATTTGGTGAGTTTTGAGTGAAATCCAATTGCTAGAAGTAGGAAATACATGAACCACTCCAATTAGGAACGAACTGCCGTTGAACTTGAATTGTCCAATTTCTCACACCTATTGATTTCGGATCGAGCCCAAAAGTTGGGCAACAACATAATATGGTGGGAAGAGTCATTTGGTGAGTTTTGATTGAAATCCAAACGCTAGAAGTATGGAATACACCAACCATTCCAATTAGGAACGAACTGCCGTTGAACTTGAATTGTCCAATTTCTCACACCTATTGATTTCGGATCGAGCCCAAATCTTGGGCAACATGATAATATGGTGGGAGGAGTGATTTGGTGAGTTTTGAGTGAAATCCAATCTCTAGAAGTATGGAATACACCAACCACTCCAATTAGGAACGAACTGCCGTTAAACTTGAATTGTCCAATTTGTCACAGCTAATGATTTCGGATCGAGCACCAAACTTGGGCAACATCATAATATGGTCGGAGGAGTCATTTGGTGAGATTTGCGGGAAATCCAATCGCTAGATGTATGGAATACACCAACCACTCCAATTAGGAACGAACTGCCGTTGAACTTGAATTGTCCAAATTCTCACACCAATTGATTTCGGATCGAGCCCAAAACTTGGGTAACTTCATATTATGGTGGGAGGAGGCGCTTGGTGAGTTTAGAGTGAAATACAATCTTTAGAAGTTCAGAATACACCAACAACTCCAATTAGGAACGAACTGCCGTTGAACTTGAATTGTCCAATTTCTCACACCTATTGATTTCGGATCGAGCCCAAAACTTGGGCAATATCATAATCTGGTGTTAGGAGTCATTTGGTGAGTTTTGAGTGAAATCCAATTGCTAGAAATATGGAATACACCAACCACTCCAATTAGGAACGAACTGCCGTTGAACTTGAATTGTCCAGTTTCTAACACCTATTGATTTCGGATCGAGCCCCAAACTTGGGCAACATCATAATATGGCGGGAGGAGTCATTTGGTGAGTTTTGATTGAAATCCAATCGCTAGAAGTATGGAATACACCAACCACTCCAATTAGGAACGAACTGCCGTTGTACTTGAATTGTCCAATTTTTCACACCTATTGATTTCGGATCGAGCCCACAAGTTGGGCAACAACATAATATGGTGGGAAGAGTCATTTGGTGAGTTTTGATTGAAATCCAATCGCTAGAAGTATGGAATACACCAACCACGCCAATTAGGAACGAACTGCCGTTGAACTTGAATTGTCCAATTTCTCACACCTATTGATTTCGCATCGAGCCCAAAACTTGTGCAACAACATAATATGGCGGGAAGAGTCATTTGGTGAGTTTTGAGTGAAATCCAATCGCTAGAAGTATGGAATACACCAACCACTCCAATTAGGAACGAACTGCCGTTCAACTTGAATTGTCCAATTTCTCACACCTATTGATTTCGGATCGAGCCCAAAACTTGGGCAACATCATAATCTGGAGTTAGGAGTCATTCGGTGAGTTTTGAGTGAAATCCAATCGCTAGAAGTATGGAATACACCAACCACTCCAATTAGGAACGAACTGCCGTTGAACTTGAATTGTCCAGTTTCTCACACCTATTGATTTCGGATCGAGCCCCAAACTTGGGCAACATCATAATATGGCGGGAGGAGTCATTTGGTGAGTTTTGAGTGAAATCCAATCGCTAGAAGTATGGAACACACCAACCACTCCAATTAGGAACGAACTGCCGTTGAACTTGAATTGTCCAATTTCTCACACCTATTGATTTCGGATCGAGCCCAAATCCTGGACAACATGATAATATGGTGGGAGGAGTGATTTGGTGACTTTTAAGTGAAATCCAATCGCTAGATGTATGGAGACCACTCCAATTCGGAACGAACTGCCGTTGAACTTGAATTGTCCAATTAACACCTATTGATTTCGGATCGAGCCCAAAACTTGGGTAACTTCATAATATGGTGGGAGGAGTCATTTGGTGAGTTTTGAGTGAAATCCATTCTTTAGAAGTACAGAATACACCAACCACTCCAATTAGGAACGAACTGCCGTTGAACTTGAATTGTCCAATTTCTCACACCTATTGATTTCGGATAGAGCCCCAAACATGGGCAACATCATAATATGGTGGGAGGAGTCATTTGGTGAGTTTTGAGTGAAATCCAATCGCTAGATGTAGGGAATACACCAACCACTCCAATTAGGAACGAACTGCCGTTCAACTTGAATTGTCCAATTTCTCACACCTATTGATTTCGGATCGAGCCCAAAACTTGGGCAACATCATAATCTGGTGTTAGGAGTCATTTGGTGAGTTTTGAGTGAAATCCAATCGCTAGAAGTATGGAATACACCAACCACTCCAATTAGGAACGAACTGCCGTTGAACTTGAATTGTCCAATTTCTCACACCTATTGATTTCCCATCGAGCCCAAAACTTGGGCAACAACATAATATGGCGGGAAGAGTCATTTGTTGAGTTTTGAGTGAAATCCAATCGCTAGAAGTATGGAATACACCAACCACTCCAATTAGGAACGAACTTCCGTTGAACTTGAACTGTCCAATTTCTCACACCTATTGATTTCGGATCGAGCCCAAAAGTTGGGCAACAACATAATATGGTGGGAAGAGTCATTTGGTGAGTTTTGATTGAAATCCAATCGCTAGAAGTATGGAATGTACCAACCACTCCAATTAGGTAAGAACTGCCGTTGTACTTGAATTGTCCAATTTCCCACACCTATTGATTTCGGATCGATCCCAAAACTTGGGCAACAAGATAATGTGGTGTTAGGAGTCAGTTGGTGAGTTTTGAGTGAAATCCAATCGCTAGATGTATGGAGACCACTCCAATTCGGAACGAACTGCCGTTGAACTTGAATTGTCCAATTTCTCACACCTATTGATTTCGGATCGAGCCCAAAACTTGGGTAACTTCATAATATGGTGGGAGGAGTCATTTGGTGAGTTTTGAGTGAAATCCATTCTTTAGAAGTACAGAATACACCAACCACTCCAATTAGGAACGAACTGCCGTTGAACTTGAATTGTCCAATTTCTCACACCTATTGATTTCGGATAGAGCCCCAAACATGGGCAACATCATAATATGGTGGGAGGAGTCATTTGGTGAGTTTTGAGTGAAATCCAATCGCTAGATGTATGGAATACACCAACCACTCCAATTAGGAACGAACTGCCGTTGGACTTGAATTGTCCAATTTCTCACACCTATTGATTTCGGATTGAGCCCAAAACTAGGGCAACATGATAATATGGTGGGAGGAGTCATTTCGTGAGTTTTGAGTGAAATCCAATCGCTAGATGTATGGAATACACCAACCACTCCAATTAGGAACGAACCGCTTTTGAACTTGAATTGTCCAATTTCTCACACCAATTGAATTCGGATCGAGCCCAAAACTTGGGCAACATGGTAATATGGTGGGAGGAGTAATTTGGTGAGTTTTGAGTGAAATCCAATCACTAGAAGTATGGAATACACCAACCACTCCAATTAGGAACGAACTGCCGTTGAACTTGAATTGTCCAATTTCTCACACCTATTGATTTCGGATCGAGACCAAAACTTGGGCAACATGATAATCTGGTGTTAGGAGTCAGTTGGTGAGTTTTGAGTGAAATCCAATCGCTAGATGTATGGAATACACCAACCACTCCAATTAGGAACGAACTGCTGTTGAACTTGAATTGTCCAATTTCTCACACCTATTGATTTCGGATCGAGCCCAAATCTTGGGCAACATGATAATATAGTGCGAGGATTAATTTGGTGAGTTTTGATTGAAATCCAATCGCTAGAAGTATGGAATACACCAACCACTCCAATTAGGAACGAACTGCCGTTGAACTTGAATTGTCCAATTTCTCACACCTATTGATTTCGGATCGAGCCCCAAACTTGGGCAACATTATAATATGGTGGGAGGAGTCATTTGGTGAGTTTTGAGTGAAATCCAATCGCTAGAAGTATGGCATACACCAACCACTCCAATTAGGAACGAACTGCCGTTGAACTTGAATTGTCCAATTTGGAACACCTATTGATTTCGGATCGAGCCCCAAACTTGGGCAACATGATAATATGGCGGGAGGAGTCCTTAGGTGAGTTTTGAGTGAAATCCAATCGCTAGAAGTATGGAATACACCATCCACTCCAATTTGGAACGAACTGCCGTTGAACTTGCATTAGCCATATTGAATTCAGATTTTTCACTTCCTTAGGCCTATAAATAGGGAGGTTCTCTAAGCTTGTAAACACACCCCAAGGGGGGGAGCTCTCAAACACTTCTCTAGAGAATTTGAGGGAGAGAAGGGAAGGGAGCTCTAGAGAAGTGTTTGAGAGCTCCCCCCCTTGGGGTGTGTTTACAAGCTTAGAGAACCTCCCCATTTATTGGCCTAAGGAAGTGAAAAATCTGAATTCAATATGGCTAATGCATACAACACTTGTTTTATAAAATCTGAAATGGTTGATGCACTTCACCAATAAATCCCACCTGCAGCCCTAGCTCATCTTCATGTCTAGCTCACCATGACCAAGCTTCCAACCAGAAACAATAGCTCATCCTGAGGTCAGCATGACCAGAAACTTCAAGGGCTTACGAATTGGGCTTCCCTTAAGCAAATTAAGACTTTAAGCACTCAAACTTGAAGTTCAGAATGTCTTCTTTCCAGCCATATATCATTTGGGCCAATCCAAGGTTGGAGGAGGAAGTTAAGGCCAAAACAAATTGCTAACTCATTTTGCGCGCTGAAAAAATCCATCCTGAGCATGGCTATGTGTTTGCTAGGTAATAGTACACACCCATTGGAACAACTTTCATGAAGAATGCTGCCTCATCCGAGCTGTGTAGGTTGCTGAAACAAAGCTTGCAATATGACCTACGGAACTGGACTGGCAGGGGGCTGTAGCCAAAATGAGTTTGTCTTTTAAGCTCTTCATCCATTCATCCAAATTAGGCCTTAACATGCTTGAATTGCATGAATTATGCTCTCTTGCTCTATTTGCCTACAAAACACACAAAGGGAGGCAAATAACATAGAAATCTAGGAAACTAAGCAAAAGAAGTAAGTAAATTTGGGCATGTATATGTATGAAATTATGAGCTTAACAACCATCCACTCCAATTTGGAACGAACTGCCGTTGAACTTGAATTGTCCAATTTCTCACACATATTGATTTCAGATCGAGCCCCAAACTTGGGCAACATTATAATATGGTGGGAGGAGTCATTTGGTGAGTTGTGAGTGAAATCCAATCGCTAGAAGTATGGAATACACCAACCACTCCAATTAGGAACGAACTACCGTTGAACTTGAATTGTCCAATTTCTCACACCTATTGATTTCGGATCGAGCCCAAAACTTGGGCAACATTATAATACAGTGGGAGTAGTCATTTGGTGAATTTTGAGTGAAATCCAATCGCTAGAAGTATGGAATACACCAACCACTCCAATTAGGAACGAACTGCCGTTGAACTTGAATTGTACAATTTCTCACACCTATTGATTTCGGGTTGAGCCCAAAACTATGGCTACTTCATAATATGGTGGGAGGAGTCATTTGGTGAGTTTTGAGTGAAATCGAATCGCTAGAAGTATGGAATACAGCAACCACTCCAATTAGGAAGGAACTGCCTTTGAACTTGAATTGTCCAATTTATCACACCTATTGATTTCGGATCGAGCCTAAAACTTGGGCAACATCATAATATGGTGGGAGGAGTCATTTGGTGAATTTTGAGTGAAATCCAATTGCTCGAAGTATGGAATACACCAACGACTCCAATTAGCAACGAACTGCCGTTGAACTTGAATTGTCCAATTTGGAACACCTATTGATTTCGGATCGAGCCCAAAACTTGGGCAACATCATAATATGGGGGGAGGAGTCATTTGGTGAGTTTTGAGTGAAATCCAATTGCTAGAAGTATGGAATACACCAACCACTCCAATTAGGAACGAACTGCCATTGAACTTGAATTGTCCAATTTGGAACACCTATTGATTTCGGATCGAGCCCAAAACTTGGGCAACATCATAATATGGTGGGAGGAGTCATTTGGTGAGTTTTGGGTGAAATCCAATCGCAAGAATTGTGGAATACACCAACCACTCCAATTAGGAACGAACTGCCATTGAACTTGAATTGTCCAATTTCTCACACCTATTGATTTCGGATCGAGCCCAAAACTTGGGCAACATCATAATATGGTGGGAGGAGTCATTTGGTTAGTTTTGAGTGAAATCCAATCGCTAGAAGTATGGAATACACCAACCACTCCAATTAGGAACGAACTGCCGTTGAACTTGAATTGTCCAATTTCTCACACCTATTGATTTCGGATCGAGCCCCAAACTTGGGCAACATCATAATATGGTGGGAGGAGTCATTTGGTGAGTTTTGAGTGAAATCCAATCGCTAGAAGTATGGAATACACCAACCACTCCAATTAGGAACGAACTGTCGTTGAACTTGAATTGTCCAATTTCTCACACCTATTGATTTCGGATCGAGCCACAAACTTGGGCAACATCATAATATGGTGGGAGGAGTCATTTGGTGAGTTTTGGGTGAAATCCAATCGCTAGAAGTGTGGAATACACCAACCACTCCAATTAGGAACGAACTGCCGTTGAACTTGAATTGTCCAATTTCTCACACCTATTGATTTCGGATCGAGCCCAAAACTTGGGCAACATCATAATATGGTGGGAGGAGTCATTTGGTTAGTTTTGAGTGAAATCCAATCGCTAGAAGTATGGAATACACCAACCACTCCAATTTGGAACGAACTGCCGTTGAACTTGAATTGTCCAATTTCTCACACCTATTGATTTCGGATCGAGCCCAAAACTTGGGCAACATCATAATATGGTGGGAGTAGTCATTTGGTGAATTTTGAGTGAAATCCAATCGCTAGAAGTATGGAATACACCAACCACTCCAATTAGGAACGAACTGCCGTTGAACTTGAATTGTCCAATTTCTCACACCAATTGATTTCGGGTTGAGCCCAAAACTATGGCAACTTCATAATATGGTGGGAGGAGTCATTTGGTGAGTTTTGAGTGAAATCGAATCGCTAGAAGTATGGAATACAGCAACCACTCCAATTAGGAAGGAACTGCCTTTCAACTTGAATTGTCCAATTTCTCACACCTATTGATTTCGGATCGAGCCCAAAACTTGGCCAACATCATAATATGGTGGGAGTCATTTGGTGAATTTTGAGTGAAATCCAATCGCTAGAAGTATGGAATACACCAACGACTCCAATTAGGAACGAACTGCCGTTGAACTTGAATTGTCCAATTTGGAACACCTACTGATTTCAGATCGAGCCCAAAACTTGGGCAACATCATATTATGGTGGGAGGAGTCGTTTGGTGAGTTTTGAGTGAAATCCAATTGCAAGAAGTATGGAATACACCAACCACTCCAATTAGGAACGAACTGTCGTTGAACTTGAATTGTCCAATTTCTCACACCTATTGATTTCGGATCGAGCCGCAAACTTGGGCAACATCATAATATGGTGGGAGGAGTCATTTGGTGAGTTTTGAGTTTAATCCAATCGCTAGAAGTATGGAATACAACAACTACTCCGATTAGGAACGAACTGTCGTTGAAATTGAATTGACCAATTTCTCACACCTATTGATTTCGGATCGAGCCCAAAACTTGGGCAACATCATAATATGGTGGGAGGAGTCATTTGGTAAGTTTTCAGTGAAATCCAATCGCTAGAAGTATGGAATACACCAACCACTCCAATTAGGAACGAACTGCCGTTGAACTTGAATTGTCCAATTTGGAACACCTATTGATTTCGGATCAAGCCCAAAACTTGGGCAACATCATAATATGGTGGGAGGAGTCATTTGGTAAGTTTTGAGTGAAATCCAATCTTTAGAAGTATGGAATACACCAACCACTCCAATTAGGAACGAACTGCCGTTGAACCTGAATTGTCCAATTTCCAAAACCTATTGATTTCGGATCGAGCCCCAAACTTGGGCAACATCATAATATGCTGGGAGGAGTCATTTGGTGAGTTTTGAGTGAAATCCAATCTTTAGAAGTATGGAATACACCAACCACTCCAATTAGGAACGAACTGCCGTTGAACTTGAATTGTCCAATTTCTCACACCTATTGATTTCGGATCGAGCCCAAAACTTGGGCAACATCATAATATGGTGGGAGGAGTCATTTGGTGAGTTTTGAGTGAAATCCATTCGCTAGAAGTATGGAATACACCAACCACTCCAATTAGGAACGAACTGCTGTTGAACTTGAATTGTCCAATTTCTCAAACCTATTGATTTCGGATCGAGACCTAAACATGGGCAACGTCATAATATGGTGGGAGGAATCATTTGGTGAGTTTTGAGTGAAATCCAATCGCTAGAAGTATGGAATACACCAACCACTCCAATTGGGAACGAACTGCCGTTGAACTTGAATTGTCCAATTTGGAACACCTATTGATTTCGGATCGAGCCCAAAACTTGGGCAACATCATAATATGGTGGGAGGAGTCATTTGGTTAGTTTTGAGTGAAATCCAATCTTTAGAAGTATGGAATACACCAACCACTCCAATTAGGAACGAACTGCCGTTGAACTTGAATTGTCCAATTTCTCACACCTCTTGATTTCGGATCGAGCCCAAAACTTGGGCAACATCATAATATGGTGGGAGGAGTCATTTGGTGAGTTTGGAGTGAAATCCAATCACTAGAAGTATGGAATACACCAACCACTCCAATTAGGAACGAACTGCCGTTGAACTTGAGTTGTCCAATTTCTCACACCTATTGATTTCGGATCGAGCCCAAAACTTGGGCAACATCATAATATGGTGGGAGGAGTCATTTGGTTAGTTTTGAGTGAAATCCAATCTTTAGAAGTATGGAATACACCAACCACTCCAATTAGGAACGAACTGCCGTTGAACCTGAATTGTCCAATTTACAAAACCTATTGATTTCGGATCGAGCCCCAAACTTGGGCAACATCATAATATGCTGGGAGGAGTCATTTGGTGAGTTTTGAGTGAAATCCAATCTTTAGAAGTATGGAATACACCAACCACTCCAATTAGGAACGAACTGCCGTTGAACTTGAATTGTCCAATTTCTCACACCTATTGATTTCGGATCGAGCCCAAAACTTGGGCAACATCATAATATGGTGGGAGGAGTCATTTGGTGAGTTTTTAGTGAAATACAATCGCTAGAAGTATGGAATACACCAACCACTCCAATTAGGATCAAACTGCCGTTGAACTTGAATTATCCAATTTCTCACACCTATTGATTTCGGACCGAGCCCCAAACTTGGGCAACATCATAATATGGCGGGAGGAGTCATTTGGTGAGTTTTGAGTGAAATCCAATCGCTAGAAGTAGGGAATACACCAACCACTCCAATTAGGAACGAACTGCCGTTGAACTTGAATTGTCCAATTTGGAACACCTATTGATTTCGGATCGAGCCCAAAACTTGGGCAACATCATAATATGGTGGGAGGAGTCATTTGGTTAGTTTTGAGTGAAATCCAATCTTTAGAAGTATGGAATACACCAACCACTCCAATTAGGAACGTACTGCCGTTGAACTTGAATTGTCCAATTTGGAACACCTATTGATTTCGGATCGAGCCCAAAACTTGGGCAACATCATAATATGGTGGGAGGAGTCGTTTGGTGAGTTTGGAGTGAAATCCAATCGCTAGAGGTATGGAATACAGCAACCACTCCAGTTAGGAACGAACTGCCGTTGAACTTGAATTGTCCAATTTCTCAAACCTATTGATTTCGGATCGAGACCCAAACTTGGGCAACATCATAATATGGTGGGAGGAGTCATTTGGTTAGTTTTGAGTGAAATCCAATCTTTAGAAGTATGGAATACACCAACCACTCCAATTAGGAACGAACTGCAGTTGAACTTGAATTGTCCAATTTCTCACACCTATTGATTTCGGATCGAACCCAAAACTTGGGCAACATCATAATATGGTGGGAGGAGTCATTTGGTGAGTTTTTAGTGAAATCCAATCGCTAGAAGTGTGGAATACACCAACCACTCCAATTAGGAACAAACTGCCGTTGAACTTGAATTGTCCAATTTCTCACACCTATTGATTTCGGACCGAGCCCCAAGCTTGGCCAACAACATAATATGGTGGGAGGAGTCATTTGGTGAGTTTTGAGTGAAATCCAATCGCTAGAAGTAGGAAATACACCAACCACTCCAATTAGGAACGAACTGCCGTTGAACTTGAATTGTCCAATTTGGAACACCTATTGATTTCGGATCGAGCCCAAAACTTGGGCCACATCATAGTATGCTGGGAGGAGTCATTTGGTGAGTTTTGAGTGAAATCCAATCGCTAGAAGTATGGAATACACCAACCACTCCAATTAGGAACGAACTGCCGTTCAACTTGAATTGTCCAATTTCCAAAACCTATTGATTTCGGATCGAGCCCCAAACTTGGGCAACATCATAATATGCTGGGAGGAGTCATTTGGTGAGTTTTGAGTGAAATCCAACCTTTAGAAGTATGGAATACACCAACCACTCCAATTAGGAACGAACTGCCGTTGAACTTGAATTGTCCAATTTGGAACACC
Organism: Prunus avium; assembly: GCF_965620075.1. NCBI lineage: Eukaryota > Viridiplantae > Streptophyta > Magnoliopsida > Rosales > Rosaceae > Prunus > Prunus avium. The sequence goes on along the minus strand of NC_142289.1, from coordinate 18,076,753 downwards.
TATTGATTTCGGATCGAGCCCAAAACTTGGGCAACATCATAATATGGTGGGAGGAGTCGTTTGGTGAGTTTGGAGTGAAATCCAATCGCTAGAGGTATGGAATACAGCAACCACTCCAATTAGGAACGAACTGCCGTTGAACTTGAATTGTCCAATTTCTCAAACCTATTGATTTCGGATCGAGACCCAAACTTGGGCAACATCATAATATGGTGGGAGGAGTCATTTGGTTAGTTTTGAGTGAAATCCAATCTTTAGAAGTATGGAATACACCAACCACTCCAATTAGGAACGAACTGCAGTTGAACTTGAATTGCCCAATTTCTCACACCTATTGATTTCGGATCGAACCCAAAACTTGGGCAACATCATAATATGGTGGGAGGAGTCATTTGGTGAGTTTTTAGTGAAATCCAATCGCTAGAAGTGTGGAATACACCAACCACTCCAATTAGGAACAAACTGCCGTTGAACTTGAATTGTCCAATTTGGAACACCTATTGATTTCGGATCGAGCCCAAAACTTGGGCCACATCATAGTATGCTGGGAGGAGTCATTTGGTGAGTTTTGAGTGAAATCCAATCGCTAGAAGTATGGAATTCACCAACCACTCCAATTAGGAACGAACTGCCGTTCAACTTGAATTGTCCAATTTCCCAAACCTATTGATTTCGGATCGAGCCCCAAACTTGGGAAACATCATAATATGGTGGGAGGAGTCATTTGGTGAGTTTTGAGTGAAATCCACTCGCTAGAAGTGTGGAATACACCAAGCACTGCAATTAGGAACGAACTGCCGTTGAACTTGAATTGTCCAATTTCTCACACCTTTTGATTTCAGACCGAGCCCCAAACTTGGGCAACATCATAATATGGTGGGAGGAGTCATTTGGTGAGTTTTGAGTGAAATGCAATCGCTAGAAGTGTGGAATACACCAAGCACTGCAATTAGGAACGAACTGCCGTTGAACTTGAATTGTCCAATTTGGAACACCTATTGATTTCGGACCGAGCCCAAAACTTGGGCAACATCATAATATGGTGGGAGGAGTCATTTGGTGAGTTTTGAGTGAAATCCAATCGCTTGAAGTACGGAATACACCAACCACTCCATTTAGGAACGAACTGCCGTTGAACTTGAATTGTCCAATTTCTCACACCTATTGATTTCGGATCGAGGCCCAAAGTTGGGCAACATCAGAATATGGTGGGAGGAGTCATTTTGTGAGTTTTGAGTGAAATCCAATCGCTAAAAGTATGGAATAATCCAACCACTCCAACTAGGAATGAACTGCCGTTGAACTTGAATTATCCAATTTGGAACACCTATTGATTTCGGATCGAGCCCAAAACTTGGGCAACATCATAATATGGTGGGAGGAGTCATTTGGTGAGTTTTGAGTGAAATCCAATCGCTAGAAGTATGGAATACACCAACCACTCCAATTAGGAACGAACTGCTGTTGAACTTGAATTGTCCAATTTCTCAAACCTATTGATTTCGGATCGAGACCTAAACATGGGCAACGTCATAATATGGTGGGAGGAATCATTTGGTGAGTTTTGAGTGAAATCCAATCGCTAGAAGTATGGAATACACCAACCACTCCAATTAGGAACGAACTGCCGTTGAACTTGAATTGTCCAATTTGGAACACCTATTGATTTCGGATCGAGCCCAAAACTTGGGCAACAGCATAATATGGTGGGTGGAGTCATTTGGTGAGTTTTAAGAGAAATCCAATCGCAAGAAGTATGGAATACACCAACCACTCCAATTAGGAACGAACTGCCGTTGAACTTGAATTGTCCAATTTGGAACACCTATTGATTTCGGATCGAGCCCAGAACTTGGGCAACATCATAATATGGTGGGAGGAGTCATTTGGTGAGTTTTTAGTGAAATCCAATCGCTAGAAGTATGGAATACACCAACCACTCCAATTAGGAACGAACTGCCGTTGAACTTGAATTGTCCAATTTCTCACACCTATTGATTTCGGATCGAGCCCAAAACTTGGGCAACATCATAATATGGTGGGAGGAGTCATTTGGTGAGTTTTGAGTGAAATCCAATCGCTAGAAGTGTGGAATACAACAACCACTCCAATTAGGAACGAACTGCCGTTGAACTTGAATCGTCCAATTTGGAACACCTATTGATTTCGGATCGAGCCCAAAACATGGGCAACATCATAATATGGTGGGAGGAGTCATTTGTTGAGTTTTGAGTGAAATCCAATCGCTAGAAGTATGGAATACACCAACCACTCCAATTAGGAACGAACTGCTGTTGAACTTGAATTGTCCAATTTCTCAAACCTATTGATTTCGGATCGAGACCCAAACATGGGCAACATCATAATATGGTTAGAGGAATCATTTGGTGAGTTTTGAGTGAAATCCAATTGCTAGAAGTATGGAATACACCAACCACTCCAATTAGGAACGAACTGCCGTTGAACTTCAATTGTCCAATTTAGAACACCTGTGGATTTCGGATCGAGCCCAAAACTTGGGCAACATCATAATATGGTGGGTGGAGTCATTTGGTGAGTTTTAAGAGAAATCCAATCGCTAGAAGTATGGAATACAATAACCACTCCAATTAGGAACGAACTGCCGTTGAACTTGAATTGTCCAATTTGGAACACCTATTGATTTCGGATCGAGCCCAGAACTTGGGCAACATCATAATATGGTGGGAGGAGTCATTCGGTTCGTTTTGAGTGAAATCCAATCGTTACAAGTATGGAATACACCAACCACTCCAATTAGGAACGAACCGCCGTTGAACTTGAATTGTCCAATTTCTCACACCTTTTGATTTCGGATCGATCCCAAAACTTGGGCAACATCATAATATGGTGGGAGGAGTCATTTGGTTAGTTTTGAGTGAAATCCAATCTTTAGAAGTATGGAATACACCAACCACTCCAATTAGGAACGAACTGCCGTTGAACCTGAATTGTCCAATTTACAAAACCTATTGATTTCGGATCGAGCCCCAAACTTGGGCAACATCATAATATGCTGGGAGGAGTCATTTGGTGAGTTTTGAGTGAAATCCAATCTTTAGAAGTATGGAATACACCAACCACTCCAATTAGGAACGAACTGCCGTTGAACTTGAATTGTCCAATTTCTCACACCTATTGATTTCGGATCGAGCCCAAAACTTGGGCAACATCATAATATGGTGGGAGGAGTCATTTGGTGAGTTTTTAGTGAAATACAATCGCTAGAAGTATGGAATACACCAACCACTCCAATTAGGATCAAACTGCCGTTGAACTTGAATTATCCAATTTCTCACACCTATTGATTTCGGACCGAGCCCCAAACTTGGGCAACATCATAATATGGCGGGAGGAGTCATTTGGTGAGTTTTGAGTGAAATCCAATCGCTAGAAGTAGGGAATACACCAACCACTCCAATTAGGAACGAACTGCCGTTGAACTTGAATTGTCCAATTTGGAACACCTATTGATTTCGGATCGAGCCCAAAACTTGGGCAACATCATAATATGGTGGGAGGAGTCATTTGGTTAGTTTTGAGTGAAATCCAATCTTTAGAAGTATGGAATACACCAACCACTCCAATTAGGAACGTACTGCCGTTGAACTTGAATTGTCCAATTTGGAACACCTATTGATTTCGGATCGAGCCCAAAACTTGGGCAACATCATAATATGGTGGGAGGAGTCGTTTGGTGAGTTTGGAGTGAAATCCAATCGCTAGAGGTATGGAATACAGCAACCACTCCAGTTAGGAACGAACTGCCGTTGAACTTGAATTGTCCAATTTCTCAAACCTATTGATTTCGGATCGAGACCCAAACTTGGGCAACATCATAATATGGTGGGAGGAGTCATTTGGTTAGTTTTGAGTGAAATCCAATCTTTAGAAGTATGGAATACACCAACCACTCCAATTAGGAACGAACTGGAGTTGAACTTGAATTGTCCAATTTCTCACACCTATTGATTTCGGATCGAACCCAAAACTTGGGCAACATCATAATATGGTGGGAGGAGTCATTTGGTGAGTTTTTAGTGAAATCCAATCGCTAGAAGTGTGGAATACACCAACCACTCCAATTAGGAACAAACTGCCGTTGAACTTGAATTGTCCAATTTCTCACACCTATTGATTTCGGACCGAGCCCCAAGCTTGGCCAACAACATAATATGGTGGGAGGAGTCATTTGGTGAGTTTTGAGTGAAATCCAATCGCTAGAAGTAGGAAATACACCAACCACTCCAATTAGGAACGAACTGCCGTTGAACTTGAATTGTCCAATTTGGAACACCTATTGATTTCGGTTCGAGCCCAAAACTTGGGCCACATCATAGTATGCTGGGAGGAGTCATTTGGTGAGTTTTGAGTGAAATCCAATCGCTAGAAGTATGGAATACACCAACCACTCCAATTAGGAACGAACTGCCGTTCAACTTGAATTGTCCAATTTCCAAAACCTATTGATTTCGGATCGAGCCCCAAACTTGGGCAACATCATAATATGCTGGGAGGAGTCATTTGGTGAGTTTTGAGTGAAATCCAACCTTTAGAAGTATGGAATACACCAACCACTCCAATTAGGAACGAACTGCCGTTGAACTTGAATTGTCCAATTTGGAACACCTATTGATTTCGGATCGAGCCCAAAACTTGGGCAACATCATAATATGGTGGGAGGAGTCGTTTGGTGAGTTTGGAGTGAAATCCAATCGCTAGAGGTATGGAATACAGCAACCACTCCAATTAGGAACGAACTGCCGTTGAACTTGAATTGTCCAATTTCTCAAACCTATTGATTTCGGATCGAGACCCAAACTTGGGCAACATCATAATATGGTGGGAGGAGTCATTTGGTTAGTTTTGAGTGAAATCCAATCTTTAGAAGTATGGAATACACCAACCACTCCAATTAGGAACGAACTGCAGTTGAACTTGAATTGCCCAATTTCTCACACCTATTGATTTCGGATCGAACCCAAAACTTGGGCAACATCATAATATGGTGGGAGGAGTCATTTGGTGAGTTTTTAGTGAAATCCAATCGCTAGAAGTGTGGAATACACCAACCACTCCAATTAGGAACAAACTGCCGTTGAACTTGAATTGTCCAATTTGGAACACCTATTGATTTCGGATCGAGCCCAAAACTTGGGCCACATCATAGTATGCTGGGAGGAGTCATTTGGTGAGTTTTGAGTGAAATCCAATCGCTAGAAGTATGGAATTCACCAACCACTCCAATTAGGAACGAACTGCCGTTCAACTTGAATTGTCCAATTTCCCAAACCTATTGATTTCGGATCGAGCCCCAAACTTGGGAAACATCATAATATGGTGGGAGGAGTCATTTGGTGAGTTTTGAGTGAAATCCACTCGCTAGAAGTGTGGAATACACCAAGCACTGCAATTAGGAACGAACTGCCGTTGAACTTGAATTGTCCAATTTCTCACACCTTTTGATTTCAGACCGAGCCCCAAACTTGGGCAACATCATAATATGGTGGGAGGAGTCATTTGGTGAGTTTTGAGTGAAATGCAATCGCTAGAAGTGTGGAATACACCAAGCACTCCAATTAGGAACGAACTGCCGTTGAACTTGAATTGTCCAATTTGGAACACCTATTGATTTCGGACCGAGCCCAAAACTTGGGCAACATCATAATATGGTGGGAGGAGTCATTTGGTGAGTTTTGAGTGAAATCCAATCGCTTGAAGTACGGAATACACCAACCACTCCATTTAGGAACGAACTGCCGTTGAACTTGAATTGTCCAATTTCTCACACCTATTGATTTCGGATCGAGGCCCAAAGTTGGGCAACATCAGAATATGGTGGGAGGAGTCATTTTGTGAGTTTTGAGTGAAATCCAATCGCTAAAAGTATGGAATAATCCAACCACTCCAACTAGGAATGAACTGCCGTTGAACTTGAATTATCCAATTTGGAACACCTATTGATTTCGGATCGAGCCCAAAACTTGGGCAACATCATAATATGGTGGGAGGAGTCATTTGGTGAGTTTTGAGTGAAATCCAATCGCTAGAAGTATGGAATACACCAACCACTCCAATTAGGAACGAACTGCTGTTGAACTTGAATTGTCCAATTTCTCAAACCTATTGATTTCGGATCGAGACCTAAACATGGGCAACGTCATAATATGGTGGGAGGAATCATTTGGTGAGTTTTGAGTGAAATCCAATCGCTAGAAGTATGGAATACACCAACCACTCCAATTAGGAACGAACTGCCGTTGAACTTGAATTGTCCAATTTGGAACACCTATTGATTTCGGATCGAGCCCAAAACTTGGGCAACAGCATAATATGGTGGGTGGAGTCATTTGGTGAGTTTTAAGAGAAATCCAATCGCAAGAAGTATGGAATACACCAACCACTCCAATTAGGAACGAACTGCCGTTGAACTTGAATTGTCCAATTTGGAACACCTATTGATTTCGGATCGAGCCCAGAACTTGGGCAACATCATAATATGGTGGGAGGAGTCATTTGGTGAGTTTTTAGTGAAATCCAATTGCTAGAAGTATGGAATACACCAACCACTCCAATTAGGAACGAACTGCCGTTGAACTTGAATTGTCCAATTTCTCACACCTATTGATTTCGGATCGAGCCCAAAACTTGGGCAACATCATAATATGGTGGGAGGAGTCATTTGGTGAGTTTTGAGTGAAATCCAATCGCTAGAAGTGTGGAATACAACAACCACTCCAATTAGGAACGAACTGCCGTTGAACTTGAATCGTCCAATTTGGAACACCTATTGATTTCGGATCGAGCCCAAAACATGGGCAACATCATAATATGGTGGGAGGAGTCATTTGTTGAGTTTTGAGTGAAATCCAATCGCTAGAAGTATGGAATACACCAACCACTCCAATTAGGAACGAACTGCTGTTGAACTTGAATTGTCCAATTTCTCAAACCTATTGATTTCGGATCGAGACCCAAACATGGGCAACATCATAATATGGTTAGAGGAATCATTTGGTGAGTTTTGAGTGAAATCCAATTGCTAGAAGTATGGAATACACCAACCACTCCAATTAGGAACGAACTGCCGTTGAACTTCAATTGTCCAATTTAGAACACCTGTGGATTTCGGATCGAGCCCAAAACTTGGGCAACATCATAATATGGTGGGTGGAGTCATTTGGTGAGTTTTAAGAGAAATCCAATCGCTAGAAGTATGGAATACAATAACCACTCCAATTAGGAACGAACTGCCGTTGAACTTGAATTGTCCAATTTGGAACACCTATTGATTTCGGATCGAGCCCAGAACTTGGGCAACATCATAATATGGTGGGAGGAGTCATTTGGTGAGTTGTGAGTGAAATCCAATCGCTAGAAGTGTGGAATACACCAACCACTCCAATTAGGAACGAACTGCCGTTGAACTTGAATCGTCCAATTTGGAACACCTATTGATTTCGGATCGAGCCCAAAACTTGGGCAACATCATAATATGGTGGGAGGAGTCATTTGGTGAGTTTTGAGTGAAATGCAATCGCTAGAAGTACGGAATACACCAACCACTCCAATTAGGAACGAACTGCCGTTGAACTTGAATTGTCCAATTTCTCACACCTATTGATTTCGGATCGAGCCCAAAACTTGGGCAACATCATAATATGGTGGGAGGAGTCATTTGGTGAGTTTTGAGTGAAATCCAATCGCTAGAAGTGTGGAATACACCAACCACTCCAATTAGGAACGAACTGCCGTTGAACTTGAATTGTCCAATTTCTCCCACCTATTGATTTCGGATCGAGCCCAAAACTTGGGCAACATCATAATATGTTGGGAGGAGTCATTTGGTGAGTTTTGAGTGAAATCCAATCGCTAGAAGTATGGAATACACCAAACACTCCAATTAGGAACGAACTGCAGTTGAACTTGAATTGTCCAATTTCTCAAACCGATTGATTTCGGATCGAACCCCAAACTTGGGGAAAATCATAATATGGTGGGAGGAGTCATTTGGTGAGTTTTGAGTGAAATCCAATCGCAAGAAGTATGGAATACACCAACCACTCCAATTAGGAACGAACTGCCGTTGAACTTGAATTGTCCAATTTGGAACACCTATTGATTTCGTATCGAGCCCAGAACTTGGGCAACATCATAATATGTTGGGAGGAGTCATTTGGTGAGTTTTAAGTGAAATCCAATCGCTAGAAGTATGGAATACACCAACCACTCCAATTAGGAACGAACTGCCATTGAACTTGAATTGTCCAATTTCTCCAACCGATTGATTTCGGATCGAGCCCCAAACTTGGGGAACATCATAATATCGTGGGAGGAATCATTTGGTGAGTTTTGTGTGAAATCCAATCGCTAGAAGTAAGGAATACACCAACCACTCCAATTAGGAACGAACTGCCGTTGAACTTGAATTGTCCAATTTCTCACGCCTATTGATTTCGGATCGAGCCCAAAACTTGGGTAACATCATAATATGGTGGGTGGAGTCATTTGGTGAGTTTTGAGTGAAATCCAATCGCAAGAAGTATGGAATACACCAACCACTCCAATTAGGAACAAACTGCCGTTGAACTCGAATTGTCCAATTTGGAACACCTATTGATTTCGGACAGAGCCCAAAACTTGGGCAACATCATAATATGGTGGGTGGAGTCAGTTTGTGAGTTTTAAGAGAAATCCAATCCCTAGAAGTTTGGAATACACCAACCACTCCAATTAGGAACGAACTGCCGTTGAACTTGAATTGTCCAATTTGGAACACCTATTGATTTCGGATCGAGCCCAAAACTTGGGCAACATCATAATACGGTGGGAGGAGTCATTTGGTGATTTTTTAGTGAAATCCAATCGCTAGAAGTGTGGAATACACCAACCACTCCAATTAGGAACGAACTGCCGTTGAACTTGAATTGTCCAATTTCTCACACCTATTGATTTCGGATCGAGCCCAAAACTTGGGCAACATCATAATATGGTGGGAGGAGTCATTTGGTGTGTTTTGAGTGAAATCCAATCGCTAGAAGTGTGGAATACATCAACCACCCGAATTAGGAACGAACTGCCGCTGAACTTGAATCGTCCAATTTGGAACACCTATTGATTTTGGATCGAGCCCAAAACTTGGACAACATCATAATATGGTGGGAGGAGTCATTTGGTGAGTTTTGAGTGAAATCCAATCGCTAGAAGTATGGAATACACCAACCACTCCAATTAGGAACGAACTGCCGTTGAACTTGAATTGTCCAATTTGGAACACCTATTGATTTCGGAACGATCCCAAAACTTGGGCAACATCATAATATGTTGGGAGGAGTCATTTGGTGAGTTTTAAGTGAAATCCAATCGCTAGAAGTATGGAATACACCAACCACTCCAATTAGGAACGAACTGCCATTGAACTTGAATTGTCCAATTTCTCCAACCGATTGATTTCGGATCGAGCCCCAAACTTGGGGAACATCATAATATCGTGGGAGGAATCATTTGGTGAGTTTTGTGTGAAATCCAATCGCTAGAAGTAAGGAATACACCAACCACTCCAATTAGGAACGAACTGCCGTTGAACTTGAATTGTCCAATTTCTCACTCCTATTGATTTCGGATCGAGCCCAAAACTTGGGTAACATCATAATATGGTGGGTGGAGTCATTTGGTGAGTTTTGAGTGAAATCCAATCGCTAGAAGTATGGAATACACCAACCACTCCAATTAGGAACAAACTGCCGTTGAACTCGAATTGTCCAATTTGGAACACCTATTGATTTCGGACAGAGCCCAAAACTTGGGCAACATCATAATATGGTGGGTGGAGTCAGTTGGTGAGTTTTAAGAGAAATCCAATCGCTAGAAGTTTGGAATACACCAACCACTTCAATTAGGAACGAACTGCCGTTGAACTTGAATTGTCCAATTTGGAACACCTATTGATTTCGGATCGAGCCCAAAACTTGGGCAACAGCATAATATGGTGGGTGGAGTCATTTGGTGAGTTTTAAGAGAAATCCAATCGCAAGAAGTATGGAATACACCAACCACTCCAATTAGGAACGAACTGCCGTTGAACTTGAATTGTCCAATTTGGAACACCTATTGATTTCGGATCGAGCCCAGAACTTGGGCAACATCATAATATGGTGGGAGGAGTCATTTGGTGAGTTTTTAGTGAAATCCAATCGCTAGAAGTATGGAATACACCAACCACTCCAATTAGGAACGAACTGCCGTTGAACTTGAATTGTCCAATTTCTCACACCTATTGATTTCGGATCGAGCCCAAAACTTGGGCAACATCATAATATGGTGGGAGGAGTCATTTGGTGAGTTTTGAGTGAAATCCAATCGCTAGAAGTGTGGAATACAACAACCACTCCAATTAGGAACGAACTGCCGTTGAACTTGAATCGTCCAATTTGGAACACCTATTGATTTCGGATCGAGCCCAAAACATGGGCAACATCATAATATGGTGGGAGGAGTCATTTGTTGAGTTTTGAGTGAAATCCAATCGCTAGAAGTATGGAATACACCAACCACTCCAATTAGGAACGAACTGCTGTTGAACTTGAATTGTCCAATTTCTCAAACCTATTGATTTCGGATCGAGACCCAAACATGGGCAACATCATAATATGGTTAGAGGAATCATTTGGTGAGTTTTGAGTGAAATCCAATTGCTAGAAGTATGGAATACACCAACCACTCCAATTAGGAACGAACTGCCGTTGAACTTCAATTGTCCAATTTAGAACACCTGTGGATTTCGGATCGAGCCCAAAACTTGGGCAACATCATAATATGGTGGGTGGAGTCATTTGGTGAGTTTTAAGAGAAATCCAATCGCTAGAAGTATGGAATACAATAACCACTCCAATTAGGAACGAACTGCCGTTGAACTTGAATTGTCCAATTTGGAACACCTATTGATTTCGGATCGAGCCCAGAACTTGGGCAACATCATAATATGGTGGGAGGAGTCATTTGGTGAGTTGTGAGTGAAATCCAATCGCTAGAAGTGTGGAATACACCAACCACTCCAATTAGGAACGAACTGCCGTTGAACTTGAATCGTCCAATTTGGAACACCTATTGATTTCGGATCGAGCCCAAAACTTGGGCAACATCATAATATGGTGGGAGGAGTCATTTGGTGAGTTTTGAGTGAAATGCAATCGCTAGAAGTACGGAATACACCAACCACTCCAATTAGGAACGAACTGCCGTTGAACTTGAATTGTCCAATTTCTCACACCTATTGATTTCGGATCGAGCCCAAAACTTGGGCAACATCATAATATGGTGGGAGGAGTCATTTGGTGAGTTTTGAGTGAAATCCAATCGCTAGAAGTGTGGAATACACCAACCACTCCAATTAGGAACGAACTGCCGTTGAACTTGAATTGTCCAATTTCTCCCACCTATTGATTTCGGATCGAGCCCAAAACTTGGGCAACATCATAATATGTTGGGAGGAGTCATTTGGTGAGTTTTGAGTGAAATCCAATCGCTAGAAGTATGGAATACACCAAACAATCCAATTAGGAACGAACTGCAGTTGAACTTGAATTGTCCAATTTCTCAAACCGATTGATTTCGGATCGAACCCCAAACTTGGGGAAAATCATAATATGGTGGGAGGAGTCATTTGGTGAGTTTTGAGTGAAATCCAATCGCAAGAAGTATGGAATACACCAACCACTCCAATTAGGAACGAACTGCCGTTGAACTTGAATTGTCCAATTTGGAACACCTATTGATTTCGTATCGAGCCCAGAACTTGGGCAACATCATAATATGTTTAGAGGAGTCATTTGGTGAGTTTTAAGTGAAATCCAATCGCTAGAAGTATGGAATACACCAACCACTCCAATTAGGAACGAACTGCCATTGAACTTGAATTGTCCAATTTCTCCAACCGATTGATTTCGGATCGAGCCCCAAACTTGGGGAACATCATAATATCGTGGGAGGAATCATTTGGTGAGTTTTGTGTGAAATCCAATCGCTAGAAGTAAGGAATACACCAACCACTCCAATTAGGAACGAACTGCCGTTGAACTTGAATTGTCCAATTTCTCACGCCTATTGATTTCGGATCGAGCCCAAAACTTGGGTAACATCATAATATGGTGGGTGGAGTCATTTGGTGAGTTTTGAGTGAAATCCAATCGCAAGAAGTATGGAATACACCAACCACTCCAATTAGGAACAAACTGCCGTTGAACTCGAATTGTCCAATTTGGAACACCTATTGATTTCGGACAGAGCCCAAAACTTGGGCAACATCATAATATGGTGGGTGGAGTCAGTTGGTGAGTTTTAAGAGAAATCCAATCGCTAGAAGTTTGGAATACACCAACCACTCCAATTAGGAACGAACTGCCGTTGAACTTGAATTGTCCAATTTGGAACACCTATTGATTTCGGATCGAGCCCAAAACTTGGGCAACATCATAATACGGTGGGAGGAGTCATTTGGTGATTTTTTAGTGAAATCCAATCGCTAGAAGTGTGGAATACACCAACCACTCCAATTAGGAACGAACTGCCGTTGAACTTGAATTGTCCAATTTCTCACACCTATTGATTTCGGATCGAGCCCAAAACTTGGGCAACATCATAATATGGTGGGAGGAGTCATTTGGTGTGTTTTGAGTGAAATCCAATCGCTAGAAGTGTGGAATACATCAACCACCCGAATTAGGAACGAACTGCCGCTGAACTTGAATCGTCCAATTTGGAACACCTATTGATTTTGGATCGAGCCCAAAACTTGGACAACATCATAATATGGTGGGAGGAGTCATTTGGTGAGTTTTGAGTGAAATCCAATCGCTAGAAGTATGGAATACACCAACCACTCCAATTAGGAACGAACTGCCGTTGAACTTGAATTGTCCAATTTGGAACACCTATTGATTTCGGAACGATCCCAAAACTTGGGCAACATCATAATATGTTGGGAGGAGTCATTTGGTGAGTTTTAAGTGAAATCCAATCGCTAGAAGTATGGAATACACCAACCACTCCAATTAGGAACGAACTGCCATTGAACTTGAATTGTCCAATTTCTCCAACCGATTGATTTCGGATCGAGCCCCAAACTTGGGGAACATCATAATATCGTGGGAGGAATCATTTGGTGAGTTTTGTGTGAAATCCAATCGCTAGAAGTAAGGAATACACCAACCACTCCAATTAGGAACGAACTGCCGTTGAACTTGAATTGTCCAATTTCTCACGCCTATTGATTTCGGATCGAGCCCAAAACTTGGGTAACATCATAATATGGTGGGTGGAGTCATTTGGTGAGTTTTGAGTGAAATCCAATCGCTAGAAGTATGGAATACACCAACCACTCCAATTAGGAACAAACTGCCGTTGAACTCGAATTGTCCAATTTGGAACACCTATTGATTTCGGACAGAGCCCAAAACTTGGGCAACATCATAATATGGTGGGTGGAGTCAGTTGGTGAGTTTTAAGAGAAATCCAATCGCTAGAAGTTTGGAATACACCAACCACTCCAATTAGGAACGAACTGCCGTTGAACTTGAATTGTCCAATTTGGAACACCTATTGATTTCGGATCGAGCCCAGAACTTGGGCAACATCATAATACGGTGGGAGGAGTCATTTGGTGATTTTTTAGTGAAATCCAATCGCTAGAAGTGTGGAATACACCAACCACTCCAATTAGGAACGAACTGCCGTTGAACTTGAATTGTCCAATTTCTCACACCTATTGATTTCGGATCGAGCCCAAAACTTGGGCAACATCATAATATGGTGGGAGGAGTCATTTGGTGTGTTTTGAGTGAAATCCAATCGCTAGAAGTGTGGAATACATCAACCACCCGAATTAGGAACGAACTGCCGCTGAACTTGAATCGTCCAATTTGGAACACCTATTGATTTTGGATCGAGCCCAAAACTTGGACAACATCATAATATGGTGGGAGGAGTCATTTGGTGAGTTTTGAGTGAAATCCAATCGCTAGAAGTATGGAATACACCAACCACTCCAATTAGGAACGAACTGCCGTTGAACTTGAATTGTCCAATTTGGAACACCTATTGATTTCGGAACGATCCCAAAACTTGGGCAACATCATAATATGTTGGGAGGAGTCATTTGGTGAGTTTTAAGTGAAATCCAATCGCTAGAAGTATGGAATACACCAACCACTCCAATTAGGAACGAACTGCCATTGAACTTGAATTGTCCAATTTCTCCAACCGATTGATTTCGGATCGAGCCCCAAACTTGGGGAACATCATAATATCGTGGGAGGAATCATTTGGTGAGTTTTGTGTGAAATCCAATCGCTAGAAGTAAGGAATACACCAACCACTCCAATTAGGAACGAACTGCCGTTGAACTTGAATTGTCCAATTTCTCACGCCTATTGATTTCGGATCGAGCCCAAAACTTGGGTAACATCATAATATGGTGGGTGGAGTCATTTGGTGAGTTTTGAGTGAAATCCAATCGCTAGAAGTATGGAATACACCAACCACTCCAATTAGGAACAAACTGCCGTTGAACTCGAATTGTCCAATTTGGAACACCTATTGATTTCGGACAGAGCCCAAAACTTGGGCAACATCATAATATGGTGGGTGGAGTCAGTTGGTGAGTTTTAAGAGAAATCCAATCGCTAGAAGTTTGGAATACACCAACCACTCCAATTAGGAACGAACTGCCGTTGAACTTGAATTGTCCAATTTGGAACACCTATTGATTTCGGATCGAGCCCAGAACTTGGGCAACATCATAATACGGTGGGAGGAGTCATTTGGTGATTTTTTAGTGAAATCCAATCGCTAGAAGTGTGGAATACACCAACCACTCCAATTAGGAACGAACTGCCGTTGAACTTGAATTGTCCAATTTCTCACACCTATTGATTTCGGATCGAGCCCAAAACTTGGGCAACATCATAATATGGTGGGAGGAGTCATTTGGTGTGTTTTGAGTGAAATCCAATCGCTAGAAGTGTGGAATACATCAACCACCCGAATTAGGAACGAACTGCCGCTGAACTTGAATCGTCCAATTTGGAACACCTATTGATTTTGGATCGAGCCCAAAACTTGGACAACATCATAATATGGTGGGAGGAGTCATTTGGTGAGTTTTGAGTGAAATCCAATCGCTAGAAGTATGGAATACACCAACCACTCCAATTAGGAACGAACTGCCGTTGAACTTGAATTGTCCAATTTGGAACACCTATTGATTTCGGAACGATCCCAAAACTTGGGCAACATCATAATATGGCGGGAGGAGTCATTTGGTGAGTTTGTAGTGAAATCCAATCGCTAGAAGTATGGAATACACCAACCACTCCAATTAGGAACGAACTGCCGTTGAACTTGAATCGTCCAATTTTGAACACCTATTGATTTCGGATCGAGCCCAAAACTTGGGCAATATCATAATATGGTGGGAGGAGTCATTTGGTGAGTTTTGAGTGAAATCCAATCGCTAGAAGTACGGAATACAACAACCACTCCAATTAGGAACGAATTGTCGTTGAACTTGAATTGTCCAATTTCTCACACCTATTGATTTCGGATCGAGCCCAAAACTTGGGCAACATCATAATATGGTGGGAGGAGTCATTTGGTTAGTTTCGAGTGAAATCCAACAGCTAGAAGTACGGAATACACCAACCACTCCAATTGGGAACGAACTGCCGTTGAACTTGAATTGTCCAATTTCTCACACCTATTGATTTCGGATCGAGCCCAAAACTTGGGCAACATCATAATATGGTGGGAGGAGTCATTTGGTGAGTTTTGAGTGAAATCCAAACACTAGAAGTATGGAATACACCAACCACTCCAATTAGGAACGAACTGCCGTTGAACTTGAATTGTCCAATTTGGAACACCTATTGATTTCGGATCGAGCCCAAAACTTGGGCAACATCATAATATGGGGGGAGGAGTCATTTGGTGTGTTTTGAGTGAAATCCAATCCCTAGAAGTATGGAATAAACCAACCACTCCAGTTAGGAACGACTGCCGTTGAACTTGGATTGTCCAATTTCTTACACCTATTGATTTGTAATCGAGCCCAAAACTCGGGCAACAACATAATATGGTGGGAGGAGATATTTGGTGTGTTTTGAGTGAAATCCAATCGCTAGAACTATGAATTACCCCAAACCCTCCAATTTGGAACGAACTTCCTTTGAACTTGAATTGTCCAATTTCTTACAACTATTGATTTCGGATCGAGCCCAAAACTTGGGCAAGATCATAATATGGTGGGAGGAGTCATTTGGTTAGTTTTGAGTGAAATCCAATCGCTAGAAGTATGGAATACACCAACCACTCCAATTAGGAACGAACTGTCGTTGAAATTGAATTGACCAATTTCTCACACCTATTGATTTCGGATCGAGCCCAAAACACGGGCAACATCATAATATGGTGGGAGGAGTCATTTGGTGAGTTTGGAGTGAAATCCAATCGCTAGAAGTACGGAATACACCAACCACTCCAGTTAGGAAGGAACTGCCGTTGAACTTGAATTGTCCAATTTGGAACACCTATTGATTTCGGATCGAGCCCAAAACTTGGGCATCATCATCATATGGTGGGAGGAGTCATTTGGGTAGTTTCGAGTGAAATCCATTCGCTAGAAGTATGGAATACACCAACCACTCCAAATAGGAATGAACTGCCGTTGAACTTGAATTGTCCAATTTCTCACACCTATTGATTTCGGATCGAGCCCCAAACTTGGGGCACATCATAATATGGTGGGAAGAGTCATTTGGTGAGTTTTGAGTGAAATCCAATCGCTAGAAGTTTGGAATACACCAACCACTCCAATTAGGAACGAACTGCCGTTGCACTCGAATTGTCCAATTTGGAACACGTATTGATTTCGGATCGAGCCCAAAACTTGGGCAACATCATAATATGGTGGGAGGAGTCATTTGGTGAGTTTTGAGTGAAATCCAATCGCTAGAATTATGGAATACACCAACCACTCCTATTAGGAACGAGCTGCCGTTGAACTTGAATCGTCCAATTTGGAACCCCTATTGATTTCGGATCGAGCCCAAAACTTGGGCAACATCATAATATGGTGGGAGGAGTCATTTGGTGAGTTTTGAGTGAAATCCAATCGCTAGAATTATGGAATACACCAACCACTCCTATTAGGAACGAGCTGCCGTTGAACTTGAATCGTCCAATTTGGAACCCCTATTGATTTCGGATCGAGCCCAAAACTTGGGCAACATCATAATATGGTGGGAGGAGTCATTCGGTGAGTTTTGAGTGAAATCCAATCGCTAGAATTATGGAATACACCAACCACTCCAGTTAGGAACGAACTGCCGTTGAACTTGAATTGTCCAATTTGGAACACCTATTGATTTCGGATTGAGCCCAAAACTTGGGCAAGATCATAATATGGTGGGAGGAGTCATTTGGTTAGTTTCGAGTGAAATCCAATCGCTAGAAGTACGGAATACACCAACCACTCCAATTAGGAACGAACTGCCGTTGAACTTGAATTGTCCAATTTGGAACACCTATTGATTTCGGATCGAGCCCAAAACTTGGGCAACATCATAATATGGGGGGAGGAGTCATTTGGTGTGTTTTCAGTGAAATCCAATCGCTAGAAGTATGGAATAAACCAACCACTCCAATTAGGAACGACTGCCGTTGAACTTGGATTGTCCAATTTCGTACACCTATTGATTTCTAATCGAGCCCAAAACTCGGGCAACAACATAATATGGTGGGAGGAGATATTTGGTGTGTTTTGAGTGAAATCCAATCGCTAGAACTATGAATTACCCCAAACCCTCCAATTTGGAACGAACTTCCTTTGAACTTGAATTGTCCAATTTCTTACAACTATTGATTTCGGATCGAGCCCAAAACTTGGGCAAGATCACAATTTGGTGGGAGGAGTCATTTGGTTAGTTTCGAGTGAAATCCAATCGCTAGAAGTACGGAATACACCAACCACTCCAATTAGGAACGAACCGCCGTTGAACTTGAATTGTGCAATTTGGAACACCTATTGAATTCGGATCGAGCCCAAAACCTGGGCAACGTCATAATATGGTGGGAGGAGTCATTTGGTTAGTTTCGAGTGAAATCCAATCGCTAGAAGTATGGAATACACCAACCACTCCCGTTAGGAAGGAATAGCCGTTGAACTGGAATTGTCCAATTTGGAACACCTATTGATTTCGGATCGAGCCCAAAACTTGGGCATCATCATCATATGGTGGGAGGAGTCATTTGGTTAGTTTCGAGTGAAATCCAATCGCTAGAAGTATGCAATACACCAACCACTCCAAATAGGAATGAACTGCCGTTGAACTTGAATTGTCCAATTTCTCACACCTATTGATTTCGGATCGAGCCCCAAACTTGGGGCACATCATAATATGGTGGGAGGAGTCATTTGGTGAGTTTGGAGTGAAATCCAATCGCTAGAAGTATGGAATACACCAACCACTCCAATTAGGAACGAAATGCCGTTGAAATTGAATTGACCAATTTCTCACACCTATTGATTTCGGATCGAGCCCAAAACTTGGGCAACATCATACTATGGTGGGAGGAGTCATTTGGTGCGTTTTGAGTGAAATCCAATCGCTAGAAGTTTGGAATACACCAACCACTCCAATTAGGAACGAACTGTCGTTGAACATGAATTGTCCAATTTGGAACACCTATTGATTTCGGATCGAGCCCAAAACTTTGGCAACATCATAATATGGTGGGAGAAGTCATTTGGTGCGTTTTGAGTGAAATCCAATCGCTAGAAGTTTGAAATACACCAACCACTCCAATTAGGAACGACCTGTCGTTGAAGTTGAATTGTCCAATTTGGAACACCTATTGATTTCGGATCGAGCCCAAAACTTGGGCAACATCATAATATGGTGGGAGGAGTCATTTGGTGAGTTTTGAGTGAAATCCAATCGCTAGAAGTTTGGAATACACCAACCACTCCAATTAGGAACGAACTGTCGTTGAACTTGAATTGTCCAATTTGGAACACCTATTGATTTCGGATCGAGCCCAAAACTTGGGCAACATCATAATATGGTGGGAGGAGTCATTTGGGGAGTTTTGGGTGAAATCCAATCGCTAGAAGTATGGAATACAACAACCACTCCAATTAGGAACGAACTGCCGTTGAACTTGAATTGTCCAATTTGGAACTCCTATTGATTTCGGATCGAGCCCAAAACTTGGGCAACATCATAATATGGTGGGAGGAGTCATTTGGTGAGTTTTGAGTGAAATCCAAACGCTAGAAGTATGGAATACACCAACCACTCCAATTAGGAACGAACTGTCGTTGAACTTGAATTGTCCAATTTGGAACACCTATTGATTTCGGATCGAGTCCAAAACTTGGGCAACATCATAATATGGTGGGAGGAAACATTTGGTGAGTTTTGAGTGAAATCCAATCGCTAGAAGTATGGAATACACCAACCACTCCAATTGAGAACGAACTGCCGTTGAACTTGAATTGTCCAATTTGGAACACCTATTGATTTCGGATCGAGCCCAAAACTTGGGCAATATCATAATATGGTGCGAGGAGTCATTTGGTGAGTTTTGAGTGAAATCCAATCGCTAGAAGTATGGAATACACCAACCACTCGAATTAGGAACGAACTGCCGTTGAAATTGAATTGTCCAATTTCCCACACGTATTGATTTCTGATCGAGCCCAAAACTTGGGCAACATCATCATATGGTGGGAGGACTCATTTGGTGAGTTTTGAGTGAAATCCAATCTCTAGAAATATGGAATACACCAACCACTCCAATTAGGAACGAACTGCCGTTGAACTTGAATTGTCCAATTTCTCACACCTATTGATTTCGAATCGGGCCCAAAACTTGGGCAACATCATAATATGGTGGGAGGAGTCATTTGGTGAGTTTTGAGTGAAATCCAATCGCTTGAAGTATGGAATACACCAACCACAGCAATTAGGAACGAACTGCCGTTGAACTTGAATTGTCCACTTTGGAACACCTATTGATTTCGGATCGAGCCCAAAACTTGGGCAACATCATAATATGGTGGGAGGAGTCAATTGGTGAGTTTTGAGTGAAATCCAATCGATAGAAGTATGGAATACACCAACCACTCCAATTAGGAACGAACTGCGGTTGAACTTGAATTCTCCAATTTCTCACACCTATTGATTTCGGATCGAGCCCCAAACTTGGGCAACATCATAATATGGTGGGAGGAGTCATTTGGTGAGTTTTGAGTGAAATCCAATCGCTAGAAGTATGGAATACACCAACCACTCCAATTAGGAACGAAATGCCGTCGAAATTGAATTGACCAATTTCTCACACCAATTGATTTCGGATCGATCCCAAAACTTGGGCAACATCATAACATGGTGGGAGGAGTCATTTGGTGAGTTTTGAGTGAAATCCAAACGCTAGAAGTATGGAATACACCAACCACTCCAATTAGGAACGAACTGTCGTTGAACTTGAATTGTCCAATTTCGAACACCTATTGATTTCGGATCGAGCCCAAAACTTGGGCAACATCTTAATATGGAGGGAGGAGTCATTTCGTGAGTGTTGATTGAAATCCAATCGCTAGAAGTATGGAATACACCAACCACTCCAATTAGGAACGAACTGCCGTTGAACTTCAATTGTCCAATTTCTCACACCTATTGATTTCGGATGGATCCCAAAACTTGGGCAACAACATAACATGGTGGGAGGAGTCATTTGGTGAGTTTTGAGTGAAATCCAAACGCTAGAAGTATGGAATACACCAACCACTCCAATTAAGAACGAACTGCCGTTGAACTTGAATTGTCCAATTTGGAACACCTATTGATTTCGGATCGAGCCCAAAACTTGGGCAACACCATAATATGGTGGGAGGAGTCATTTTGTGAGTTTTGATTTAAATCCAATCGCTAGTAGTATGGAATACACCAACCACTCCAATTAGGAACGAACTGCCGTTGAACTTGAATTGTCCAATTTCTCACACCTATTGATTTCGGATCGAGCCCAAAACTTGGGCAACATCATAATATGGTGGGTGGAGTCATTTGGTTAGTTTTGACTGAAATCCAATCGCTAGAAGTATGGATTACACCAACCAATCCAATTAGGAACGAACTGCCGTTGAACTTGAATTGTCCAATTTGGAACACCTATTGATTTCGGATCGAGCCCAAATCTTGGGCAACATCATAATACGGTGGGAGGAGTCATTTGGTGCGTTTTGAGTGAAATCCAATCGCTAGAAGTTTGGAATACACCAACCACTCCAATTGGGAACGAACTGCCGTTGAACTTGAATTGTCCAATTTGGAACACCTACTGATTTCGGATCGAGCCCAAAACTTGGGCAACATCATAATTTGGTCGGAGGAGTCATTTGGTGAGTTTGGAGTGAAATCCAATCGCTAGAAGTATGGAATACACCAACCACTCCAATTAGGAAAGAAATGCCGTTGAAATTGAATTGACCAATTTCTCACACCTATTGATTTCGGATCGAGCCCAAAACTTGGGCAACATCATACTATGGTGGGAGGAGTCATTTGGTGAGTTGTGAGTGAAATCCAATCGCTAGAAGTAAGGAATACACCAACCACTCCAATTAGGAACGAACTGCCGTTGAACTTGAATTGTCCAATTTCTCACACCTATTGATTTCGGATCGAGCCCAAAACTTGGGCAACATCATAATATGGTGGGAGGAGTCATTTGGTGCGTTTTGAGTGAAATCCAATCGCTAGAAGTTTGGAATACACCAACCACTCCAATTAAGAACGAACTGTCGTTGAACATGAATTGTCCAATTTGGAACACCTATTGATTTCGGATCGAGCCCAAAACTTGGGCAACATCATAATATGGTGGGAGGAGTCATTTGGTGCGTTTTGAGTGAAATCCAATCGCTAGAAGTTTGAAATACACCAACCACTCCAATTAGGAACGAACTGTCGTTGAAGTTGAATTGTCCAATTTGGAACACCTATTGATTTCGGATCGAGCCCAAAACTTGGGCAACATAATAATATGGTGGGAGGAGTCATTTGGTGCGTTTTGAGTGAAATCCAATCGCTAGAAGTTTGGAATACACCAACCACTCCAATTAGGAACAAACTGTCGTTGAACTTGAATTGTCCAATTTGGAACACCTATTGATTTCGGATCGAGCCCAAAACATGGGCAACATCATAATATGGTGGGAGGAGTCATTTGGTGATTTTTGAGTGAAATCCAATCGCCAGAAGTATGGAATACACCAACCACTCCAATTAGGAACGAACTGCCGTTGAACTTGAATTGTCCAATTTCGCACACCTATTGATTTCGGATCGAGCCCAAAACTTGGGCAACATCATAATATGGTGGGAGGAGTCATTTGGTGAGTTTTGAGTGAAATCCAATCGCTAGAAGTATGGAATACACCAACCACTCCAATTAGGAACGAACTGCCGTTGAACTTGAATTGTCCAATTTCTCACACCTATTGATTTCGGATCGAGCCCCAAACCTGGGCAACATCATAATATGGTGGGAGGAATCATTTGGTGTGTTTTGAGTGAAATCCAATCGCTAGAAGTGTGGAATACACCAACCACACCAATTAGGAACGAACTGCCGTTGAACTTGAATTGTCCAATTTGTAACACCTATTGATTTCGGATCGAGCCCAAAACATGGGCAACATCAAAATATGGTGGGAGGAGTCATTTGGTGAGTTTTGAGTGAAATCCAATCGCCAGAAGTATGGAATACACCAACCACTCCAATTAGGAACGAACTGCCGTTGAACTTGAATTGTCCAATTTCGCACACCTATTGATTTCGGATCGATCCCAAAACTTGGGCAACATCATAATATGGTGGGAGGAGTCATTTGGTGAGTTTTGAGTGAAATCCAGTCGCTAGAAGTTTAGAACACACCAACCACTCCAATTGGGAACGAACTGCCGTTGAACTTGAATTGTCCAATTTGTCACACCTCTTGATTTCGGATCGAGCCCAAAACTTGGGCAACATCATAATATGGTGGGAGGAGTCATTTGGTGCGTTTTGAGTGAAATCCAATCGCTAGAAGTATGGAATACACCAACCACTCCAATTAGGAACGAACTGCCGTTGAACTTGAATTGTCCAATTTGGAACACCTATTGATTTCGGATCGAGCCCAAAACATGGGCAACATCATAATATGGTGGGAGGAGTCATTTGGTGAGTTTTGATTGAAATCCAATCGCTAGAAGTATGGAATACACCAACCACTCCAATTAGGAACGAACTGCCGTTGAACTTGAATTGTCCAATTTCGCACACCTATTGATTTCGGATCGAGCACAAAACTTGGGCAACATCATAATATGGTGGGAGGAGTCATTTGGTGCGTTTTGAGTGAAATCCAATCGCTAGAAGTATGGAATACACCAACCACTCCAATTAGGAACGAACTGCCGTTGAACTTGAATTGTCCAATTTCTCACACCTATTGATTTCGGATCGAGCCCAAAACTTGGGCAACATCATAATATGGTGGGAGGAGTCATTTGGTGCGTTTTGAGTGAAATCCAATCGCTAGAAGTATGGAACACACCAACCACTCCAATTAGGAACGAACTGCCGTTGAACTTGAATTGTCCAATTGGGAACACCTATTGATTTCGGATCGACCCCAAAATTTGGCAACATCATAATATGGTGGGAGGAGTCATTTGGTGCGTTTTGACTGAAATCCAATCGCTAGAAGTTTGGAATACACCAACCACTCCAATTAGGAACGAACTGTCGTTGAACTTGAATTGTCCAATTTGGAACACCTATTGATTTCGGATCGAGCCCAAAACTTGGGCAACAATATAATATGGTGGGAGGAGTCATTTGGGTAGTTTTGGGTGAAATCCAATCGCTAGAAGTATGGAATACAACAACCACTCCAATTAGGAACGAACTGCCGTTGAACTTGAATTGTCCAATTTGGAACACCTACTGATTTCGGATCGAGCCCAAAACTTGGGCAACATCATAATATGGTGGGAGGAGTCATTTGGTGCGTTTTGAGTGAAATCCAATCGCTGGAAGTATGGAATACACCAACCACTCCAATTAGGAACGAACTGCCGTTGAACTTGAATTGTCCAATTTGGAACACCTATTGATTTCGGATCGAGCCCAAAACTTGGGCAACATCATAATATGGTGGGAGGAGTCATTTGGTGAGTTTTGGGTGAAATCCAATCGCTAGAAGTATGGAATACAACAACCACTCCAATTAGGAACGAACTGCCGTTGAACTTGAATTGTCCAATTTGGAACTCCTTTTGATTTCGGATCGAGCCCAAAACTTGGGCAACATCATAATATGGTGGGAGGAGTCATTTGGTGAGTTTTGAGTGAAATCCAATCGCTAGAAGTATGGAATACACCAACCACTCCAATTAGGAACGAACTGCCGTTGAAGTTGAATTGTCCAATTTCGAACACCTATTGATTTCGGATCGAGCCCAAAACTTGGGCAACATCATAATATGGTGGGAGGAGTCATTTGGTGAGTTTGGAGTGAAATCCAATCGCTAGAAGTATGGAATACACCAACCACTCCAATTAGGAACGAAATGCCGTTGAAATTGAATTGACCAATTTCTCACACCTATTGATTTCGGATCGAGCCCAAAACTTGGGCAACATCATAATATGGTGGGAGGAGTCATTTGGTGAGTTTTGAGTGAAATCCAATGGCTAGAAGTATGGAATACACCAACCACTCCAATTAGGAACGAACTGCCGTTGAACTTGAATTGTCCAATTTCTCATACCTATTGATTTCGGATCGAGCCCAAAACTTGGGCAACATCATAATATGGTGGGAGGAGTAATTTGGTGCGTTTTGAGTGAAATCCAATCGCTAGAAGTTTGGAATACACCAACCACTCCAATTAGGAACGAACTGCCGTTGAACTTCAATTGTCCAATTTGGAACACCTATTGATTTCGGATCGAGCCCAAAACTTGGGCAACATCATAAAATGGTGGGAGGAGTCATTTGGTGCGTTTTGAGTGAAATCCAATCGCTAGAAGTTTGGAATACACCAACCACTCCAATTAGGAACGAACTGTCGTTGAACTGGAATTGTCCAATTTGGAACACCTATTGATTTCGGATCGAGCCCAAAACTTGGGCAACATCATAATTTGGTGGGAGGAGTCATTTGGTGAGTTTTGAGTGAAATCCAACCGCTAGAAGTTTAGAACACACCAACCACTCCAATTGGGAACGAACTGCCGTTGAACTTAAATTTTCCAATTTCTCACACCTATCGATTTCGGATCGAGCCCAAAACTTGGGCAACATCATAATATGGGGGGAGGAGTCATTTGGTGCGTTTTGTGGGAAATCCAATCGCTAGAAGTATGGAAAACACCAACCACTCCAATTAGGAACGAACTGCCGTTGAACTTGAATTGTCCAATTTCTCACACCTATTGATTTCGGATCGAGCGCAAAACTTGGGCAACATCATAATATGGTGGGAGGAGTCATTTGGTGAGTTTTGATTGAAATCCAATCGCTAGAAGTATGGAATACCCCAACCACTCCAATTAGGAACGAACTGCCGTTGAGCTTGAATTGTCCAATTTGGAACACCTATTGATTTCGGATCGAGCCCAAAACTTGGGCAACACCATAATATGGTGGGTGGAGTCATTTGGTGAGTTTGGAGTGAAATCCAATCGCTAGAAGTATGGAATACACCAACCACTCCAATTAGGAACAAAATGCCGTTGAAATTGAATTGACCAATTTCTCACACCTATTGATTTCGGATCGAGCGCAAAACTTGGGCAACATCATAATATGGTGGGAGGAGTCATTTGGTGAGTTTGGAGTGAAATCCAATCGCTAGAATTATGGAATACACCAACCACTCCAATTAGGAACGTAATGCCGTTGAAATTGAATTGATCAATTTCTCACACCTATTGATTTCGGATCGAGCCCAAAACTTGGGCAACATCATAATATGGTGGGAGGAGTCATTTGGTGAGTTTTGAGTGAAATCCAATGGCTAGAAGTATGGAATACACCAACCACTCCAATTAGGAACGAACTGTCGTTGAACTTGAATTGTCCAATTTGGAACACCTATTGATTTCGGATCGAGCCCAAAACTTGGGCAACATCATAAAATGGTGGGAGGAGTCATTTGGTGCGTTTTGAGTGAAATCCAATCGCTAGAAGTTTGGAATACACCAACCACTCCAATTAGGAACGAACTGTCGTTGAACTGGAATTGTCCAATTTGGAACACCTATTGATTTCGGATCGAGCCCAAAACTTGGGCAACATCTTAATTTGGTGGGAGGAGTCATTTGGTGAGTTTTGAGTGAAATCCAACCGCTAGAAGTTTAGAACACACCAACCACTCCAATTGGGAACGAACTGCCGTTGAACTTGACTTGTCCAATTTCTCACACCTATCGATTTCGGATCGAGCCCAAAACTTGGGCAACATCATAATATGGTGGGAGGAGTCATTTGGTGCGTTTTGAGTGAAATCCAATCGCTAGAAGTATGGAAAAAACCAACCACTCCAATTAGGAACGAACTGCCGTTGAACTTGAATTGTCCAATTTGGAACACCTATTGATTTCGGATCGAGCGCAAAACTTGGGCAACATCATAATATGGTGGGAGGAGTCATTTGGTGAGTTTTGATTGAAATCCAATCGCTAGAAGTATGGAATACCCCAACCACTCCAATTAGGAACGAAATGCCGTTGAAATTGAATTGACCAATTTCTCACACCTATTGATTTCGGATCGAGCCCAAAACTTGGGCAACATCATAATATGGTGGGAGGAGTCATTTGGTGAGTTTGGAGTGAAATCCAATCGCTAGAAGTATGGAATACACCAACCACTCCAATTAGGAACGAAATGCCGTTGAAATTGAATTGACCAATTTCTCACACCTATTGATTTCGGATCGAGCCCAAAACTTGGGCAACATCATAATATGGTGGGAGGAGTCATTTGGTGAGTTTTGAGTGAAATCCAATCGCTAGAAGTATGGAATACACCAACCACACCAATTAGGAACGAAATGCCGTTGAAATTGAATTGACCAATTTCTCACACCTATTGCTTTCGGATCGATCCCAAAACTTGGGCAACATCATAATATGGTGGGAGGAGTCATTTGGTGAGTTTTGAGTGAAATCCGAACGCTAGAAGTATGGAATACACCAACCACTCCAATTAGGAACGAACTGCCGTTGAACTTGAATTGTCCAATTTGGAACACCTATTGATTTCGGATCGAGCCCAAAACTTGGGCAACATCATAATATGGTGGGAGGAGTCGTTTGGTGAGTTTTGAGTGAAATCCAATCGCTAGAAGTATGGAATACACCAACCACTCCAATTAGGAACGAACTGCCGTTGAACTTGAATTGTCCAATTTGGAACACCTATTGATTTCGGATCGAGCCCAAATCTTGGGCAACATCATAATATAGTGGGAGGAGTCAATTGGTGAGTTTTGAGTGAAATCCAAACGCTAGAAGTATGGAATACACCAACCACTCCAATTAGGAACGAACTGCCGTTGAACTTGAATTGTCCAATTTGGAACACCTATTGATTTCGGATCGAGCGCAAAACTTGGGCAACATCATAATATGGTGGGAGGAGTCATTTGGTGAGTTTTGATTGAAATCCAATCGCTAGAAGTATGGAATACCCCAACCACTCCAATTAGGAACGAAATGCCGTTGAAATTGAATTGACCAATTTCTCACTCCTATTGATTTCGGATCGAGCCCAAAACTTGGGCAACATCATAATATGGTGGGAGGAGTCATTTGGTGCGTTTTGAGTGAAATCCAATCGGTAGAAGTATGGAATACACCAACCACTCCAATTAGGAACGAACTGCCGTTGAACTTGAATTGTCCAATTTGGAACACCTATTGATTTCGGATCGAGCACAAAACTTGGGCAACATCATAATATGGTGGGAGGAGTCATTTGGTGAGTTTTGATTGAAATCCAATCGCTAGAAGTATGGAATACCCCAACCACTCCAATTAGGAACGAAATGCCGTTGAAATTGAATTGACCAATTTCTCACACCTATTGATTTCGGATCGAGCCCAAAACTTGGGCAACATCATAATATGGTGGGAGGAGTCATTTGGTGAGTTTGGAGTGAAATCCAATCGCTAGAAGTATGGAATACACCAACCACTCCAATTAGGAACGAAATGCCGTTGAAATTGAATTGACCAATTTCTCACACCTATTGATTTCGGATCGAGCCCAAAACTTGGGCAACATCATAATATGGTGGGAGGAGTCATTTGGTGAGTTTTGAGTGAAATCCAATCGCTAGAAGTATGGAATACACCAACCATTCCAATTAGGAACGAACTGCCGTGGAACTTGAATTGTCCAATTTGGAACACCTATTGAATTCGGATCGAGCCCAAAACTTGGGCAACATCATAATATGGCGGGAGGAGTCGTTTGGTGAGTTTTGAGTGAAATCCAATCGCTAGAAGTATGGAATACACCAACCACTCCAATTAGGAACGAACTGCCGTCGAACTTGAATTGTCCAATTTGGAACACCTATTGATTTCGGATCGAGCCCAAATCTTGGGCAACATCATAATATGGTGGTAGGAGTCATTTGGTGAGTTTTGAGTGAAATCCAAACGCTAGAAGTATGGAATACACCAACCACTCCAATTAGGAACGAACTGCCGTTGAACTTGAATTGTCCAATTTCGCACACCTATTGATTTCGGATCGAGCCCAAAACTTGGGCAACATCATAATATGGTGGGAGGAGTCATTTGGTGCGTTTTGAGTGAAATCCAATCGCTAGAAGTATGGAATACACCAACCACTCCAATTAGGAACGAACTGCCGTTGAACTTGAATTGTCCAATTTCTGACACCTATTGATTTCGGATCGAGCCCAAAACTTGGGCAACATCATAATATGGTGGGAGGAGTCATTTGGTGCGTTTTGACTGAAATCCAATCACTAGAAGTTTGGAATACACCAACCACTCCAATTAGGAACGAACTGCCGTTGAACTTGAATTGTCCAATTTGGAACACCTATTGATTTCGGATCGAGCCCAAATCTTGGGCAACATCATAATATGGTGGGAGGAGTCATTTGGTGAGTTTTGAGTGAAATCCAAACGCTAGAAGTATGGAACACACCAACCACTCCAATTAGGAACGAACTGCCGTTGAACTTGAATTGTCCAATTTCGCACACCTATTGATTTCGGATCGAGCCCAAAACTTGGGCAACATCATAATATGGTGGGAGGAGTCATTTGTTGCGTTTTGAGTGAAATCCAATCGCTAGAAGTATGGAATACACCAACCACTCCAATTAGGAACGAACTGTCGTTGAACTTGAATTGTCCAATTTGGAACACCTATTGATTTCGGATCGAGCCCAAAACTTGGGCAACATCACAATATGGTGGGAGGAGTCATTTGGTGAGTTTTGGGTGAAATCCAATCGCTAGAAGTATGGAATACAACAACCACTCCAATTAGGAACGAACTGGCGTTGAACTTGAATTGTCCAATTTGGAACACCTATTGATTTCGGATCGAGCACAAAACTTGGGCAACGTCATAATATGGTGGGAGGAGTCATTTGGTGAGTTTTGAGTGAAATCCAATCGCTAGAAGTATGGAATACACCAACCACTCCAATTAGGAACGAAATGCCGTTGAAATTGAATTGACCAATTTCTCACACCTATTGATTTCGGATCGAGCCCAAAACTTGGGCAACATCATAATATGGTGGGAGGAGTCATTTGGTGAGTTTTGAGTGAAATCCAATCGCTAGAAGTATGGAATACACCAACCACTCCAATTAGGAACGAACTACCGTTGAACTTGAATTGTCCAATTTCGAACAACTATTGATTTCGGATCCAGCCCCAAACTTGGGAAACATCATATTACGGTGGGAGGAGTCATTTGGTGAGTTTTGAGGGAAATCCAATCGCTAGAAGTGTGGAATACACCAACCACTCCAATTAGGAACGAACTGCCGTTGAACTTGAATTGTCCAATTTCTCACACCTATTGATTTCGGATCGTGCCCAAAACTTGGGCAACATCATAATATGGTGGGAGGAGTCTTTTGGTTAGTTTTGAGTGAAATCCAATCGCTAGAAGTGTGGAATACACCAACCACTCCAATTAGGAACGAACTGCCGTTGAACTTGAATTGTCCAATTTGGAACACCTATTGATTTCGGATCGAGCCCAAAACTTGGGCAACATCATAATATGGCGGGAGGAGTCGTTTGGTGAGTTTTGAGTGAAATCCAATCGCTAGAAGTATGGAATACACCAACCACTCCAATTAGGAACGAACTGCCGTTGAACTTGAATTGTCCAATTTCGAACACCTATTGATTTCGGATCGAGCCCAAAACTTGGGCAACATCATAGTATGGTGGGAGGAGTCATTTGGTGCGTTTTGACTGAAATCCAATCGCTAGAAGTTTGGAATACACCAACCACTCCAATTAGGAACGAACTGTCGTTGAACTTGAATTGTCCAATTTGGAACACCTATTGATTTCGGATCGAGCCCAAAACTTGGGCAACATCATAATATGGTGGGAGGAGTCATTTGGTGAGTTTTGGGTGAAATCCAATCGTTAGAAGTATGGAATACAACAACCACTCC
This sequence comes from Prunus avium, assembly GCF_965620075.1. Classification (NCBI taxonomy): domain Eukaryota; kingdom Viridiplantae; phylum Streptophyta; class Magnoliopsida; order Rosales; family Rosaceae; genus Prunus; species Prunus avium. The sequence continues at coordinate 18,045,929 of NC_142289.1, read as the reverse complement.
AATTAGGAACGAACTGCCGTTGAACTTGAATTGTCCAATTTGGAACACCTATTGATTTCGGATCGAGCACAAAACTTGGGCAACATCATAATATGGTGGGAGGAGTCATTTGGTGAGTTTTGAGTGAAATCCAATCGCTAGAAGTATGGAATACACCAACCACTCCAATTAGGAACGAAATGCCGTTGAAATTGAATTGACCAATTTCTCACACCTATTGATTTCGGATCGAGCCCAAAACTTGGGCAACATCATAATATGGTGGGAGGAGTCATTTGGTGAGTTTTGAGTGAAATCCAATCGCTAGAAGTATGGAATACACCAACCACTCCAATTAGGAACGAACTGCCGTTGAACTTGAATTGTCCAATTTCTCACACCTATTGATTTCGGATCGAGCCCAAAACTTGGGCAACATCATAATATGGTGGGAGGAGTCATTTGGTGAGTTTTGAGTGAAATCCAATCGCTAGAAGTATGGAATACACCAACCACTCCAATTAGGAACGAACTGCCGTTGAAATTGAATTGACCAATTTTTCACACCTATTGATTTCGGATCGATCCCAAAACTTGGGCAACATCAAAATATGGTGGGAGGAGTCATTTGGTGAGTTTTGAGTGAAATCCAATCGCTAGAAGTATGGAATACACCAACCACTCCAATTAGGAACGAACTGCCGTTGAACTTGAATTGTCCAATTTGGAACACCTATTGATTTCGGATCGAGCCCAAAACTTGGGCAACATCATAATATGGCGGGAGGAGTCGTTTGGTGAGTTTTGAGTGAAATCCAATCGCTAGAAGTATGGAATACACCAACCACTCCAATTAGGAACGAACTGCTGTTGAACGTGAATTGTCCAATTTCGAACACCTATTGATTTCGGATCGAGCCCAAAACTTGGGCAGCATCATAATATGGTGAGAGGAGTCATTTGGGTCGTTTTGAGTGAAATCCAATCGCTAGAAGTATGGAATAGACCAACCACTCCAATTACGAACGAACTGCCGTTGAACTTGGATTGTCCAATTTCGCACACCTATTGATTTCGGATCGAGCCCCAAACTTGGGCAACGTCATAATATGGTGGGAGGAGTCATTTGGTGAGTTTTGAGTGAAATCCAAACGCTAGAAGTATGGAATACCCCAACCACTCCAATTAGGAACGACATGCCGGTGAAATTGAATTGACCAATTTCTCACACCTATTGATTTCGGATCGATCCCAAAACTTGGGCAACAACATAATATGGTGGGAGGAGTCATTTGGTGAGTTTTGAGTGAAATCCAATCGCTAGAAGTATGGAATACACCAACCATTCCAATTAGGAACGAACTGCCGTGGAACTTGAATTGTCCAATTTGGAACACCTATTGAATTCGGATCGAGCCCAAAACTTGGGCAACATCATAATATGGCGGGAGGAGTCGTTTGGTGAGTTTTGAGTGAAATCCAATCGCTAGAAGTATGGAATACACCAACCACTCCAATTAGGAACGAACTGCCGTTGAACTTGAATTGTCCAATTTGGAACACCTATTGATTTCGGATCGATCCCAAAACTTGGGCAACATCAAAATATGGTGGGAGGAGTCATTTGGTGAGTTTTGAGTGAAATCCAATCGCTAGAAGTATGGAATACACCAACCACTCCAATTAGGAACGAAATACCGTTGAAATTGAATTGACCAATTTCTCACACCTATTGATTTCGGATCGATCCCAAAACTTGGGCAACATCATAATATGGTGGGAGGAGTCATTTGGGGAGTTTTGAGTGAAATCCAAATGCTAGAAGTGTGGAATACACCAACCACTCCAATTAGGAACGAACTGCCGTTGAACTTGAATTGTCCAATTTGGAACACCTATTGATTTCGGATAGAACCCAAAACTTGGGTAACATCATAATATGGTGGGAGGAGTCATTTGGTGAGTTTTGAGTGAAATCCAATCGCTAGAAGTATGGAATACCCCAACCACTCCAATTAGGAACGAACTGCCGTTGAACTTGAATTGTCCAATTTGGAACACCTATTGATTTCGGATCGAGCCCAAAACTTGGGCAACATCATAATATGGTGGGAGGAGTCATTTGGTGAGTTTTGAGTGAAATCCAATCGCTAGAAGTATGGAATACACCAACCACTCCAATTAGGAACGAACTACCGTTGAACTTGAATTGTCCAATTTCGAACAACTATTGATTTCGGATCCAGCCCCAAACTTGGGAAACATCATATTACGGTGGGAGGAGTCATTTGGTGAGTTTTGAGGGAAATCCAATCGCTAGAAGTGTGGAATACACCAACCACTCCAATTAGGAACGAACTGCCGTTGAACTTGAATTGTCCAATTTCTCACACCTATTGATTTCGGATCGTGCCCAAAACTTGGGCAACATCATAATATGGTGGGAGGAGTCTTTTGGTTAGTTTTGAGTGAAATCCAATCGCTAGAAGTGTGGAATACACCAACCACTCCAATTAGGAACAAACTGCCGTTGAACTTGAATTGTCCAATTTCTCACACCTATTGATTTCGGATCGATCCAAAACTTGGGCATCATCATAATATGGTGGGAGGAGTCATTTGGTGAGTTTTGAGTGAAATCCAATCGCTAGAAGTATGGAATACACTAACCACTCCAAGTAGGAACGAACTGCCGTTGAACTTGAATTGTCCAATTTGGAACACCTATTGATTTCGGATCGAGCCCAAAAGTTGGGCAACAACATAATATGGTGGGAGGAGTCATTTGGTGAGTTTTGAGTGAAATCCAATCGCTAGAAGTACGGAATACACCAACCACTCCAAGTAGGAACGACATGCCGTTGAAATTGAATTGGCCAATTTCTCACACCTATTGATTTCGGATCGATCCCAAAACTTGGGCAACATCATAATATGGTGGGAGGAGTCATTTGGTTAGTTTTGAGTGAAATCCAATCGCTAGAAGTATGGAATACACCAACCACTCCAATTAGGAACAAACTGCCGTTGAACTTGAATTGTCCAATTTCTCACACCTATTGATTTCGGATCGAGCCCAAATCTTGGGCAACATCACATTATGGTGAGAGGAGTCATTTGGTTCGTTTTGAGTGAAATCCAATCGCTAGAAGTATGGAATACACCAACCACTCCAATTACGAACGAACTGCCGTTGAACATGGATTGTCCAATTTAGCACTCCTATTGATTTCGGATCGAGCCCCAAACTTGGGCAACGTCATAATATGGTGGGAGGAGTCATTTGGTGAGTTTTGAGTGAAATCCAATCGCTAGAAGTATGGAATACACCAACCACTCCAATTAGGAACGAAATGCCGTTGAAATTGAATTGACCAATTTCTCACACCTATTGATTTCGGATCGAGCCCAAAACTTGGGCAACATCATAATATGGTGGGAGGAGTCATTTGGAGAGTTTTGAGTGAAATCCAATCGCTAGAAGTATGGAATACACCAACCACTCCAAGTAGGAACGAACTGCCGTTGAACTTGAATTGTCCAATTTGGAACACCTATTGATTTCGGATCGAACCCAAAACTTGGGCAACAACATAATATGGTGGGAGTAGTCATTTGGTGAGTTTTGAGTGAAATCCAAACGCTAGAAGTATGGAATACCCCAACCACTCCAATTAGGAACGACATGCCGGTGAAATTGAATTGACCAATTTCTCACACCTATTGATTTCGGATCGATCCCAAAACTTGGGCAACATCATAATATGGTGATAGGAGTCATTTGGTGAGTTTTGAGTGAAATCCAAACGCTAGAAGTATGGAATACCCCAACCACTCCAATTAGGAACGACATGCCGGTGAAATTGAATTGACCAATTTCTCACACCTATTGATTTCGGATCGATCCCAAAACTTGGGCAACAACATAATATGGTGGGAGGAGTCATTTGGTGCGTTTTGAGTGAAATCCAATCACTAGAAGTATGGAATACACCAACCACTCCAATTAGGAACGAACTGCCGTTGAACTTGAATTGTCCAATTTGGAACACCTATTGAATTCGGATCGAGCCCAAAACTTGGGCAACATCATAATATGGTGGGAGGAGTCATTTGGGGAATTTTGGAGTGAAATCCAATCGCTAGAAGTATGGAATACACCAACCACTCCAATTAGGAACAAACTGCCGTTGAACTTGAATTGTCCAATTTCTCACACCTATTGATTTCGGATCGAGCCCAAAACTTGGGCAACATCATAATATGGTGGGAGGAGTCATTTGGTGCGTTTTGAGTGAAATCCAATCGCTAGAAGTATGGAATACACCAACCACTCCAATTAGGAACGAACTGCTGTTGAACTTGAATTGTCCAATTTCTCACACCTATTGATTTCGAATCGAGCCCAAAACTTGGGCAACATCATAATATGGTGGGAGGAGTCATTTGGTGCGTTTTGAGGGAAATCCAATCGCTAGAAGTATGGAATACACCAACCACTCCAATTAGGAACGAACTGCCGTTGAACTTGAATTGTCCAATTTCCCACTCCTATTGATTTCGGATCGAGCCCAAAACTTGGGCAACATCATAATATGGTGGGAGGAGTCATTTGGTGAGTTTTGTGTGAAATCCAAACGCTAGAAGTATGGAATACACAAACCACTCCAATTAGGAACGAACTGCCGTTGAACTTGAATTGTCTAATTCGGAACACCTATTGATTTCGGATCGAGCCCAAAACTTGGGCAACAGCATAATATGGTGGGACGAGTCATTTGGTGAGTTTTGAGTGAAATCCAATCGCTAGAAGTATGGAATACACCAACCACTCCAATTAGGAACGAACTGCCGTTGAACTTGAATTGTCCAATTTCTCACACCTATTGATTTCGGATCGAGCCCAAAACTTGGGCAACATCATAATATGGTGGGAGGAGTCATTTGGTGCGTTTTGAATGAAATCCAATCGCTAGAATTATGGAATACACCAACCACTCCAATTAGGAACGAACTGCCGTTGAACTTGAATTGTCCAATTTGGAACACCTATTGATTTCGGATCGAACCCAAAACTTGGGCAACAACATAATATGGTGGGAGGAGTCATTTGGTGAGTTTTGAGTGAAATCCAATCGTTAGAAGTATGGAATACACCAACAACTCCAATTAGGAACGAACTGCCTTTGAACTTGAATTGTCCAATTTCGCACACCTATTGATTTCGGATCGAGCCCAAAACTTGGGCAACAACATAATATGGTGGGAGGAGTCATTTGGTGAGTTTTGAGTGAAATCCAATCGCTAGAAGTATGGAATACACCAACCACTCCAATTAGGAACGAACTGCCTTTGAACTTGAATTGTCCAAATTCGCACACCTATTGATTTCGGATCGAGCCCAAAACTTGGGCAACATCATAATATGGTGGGAGGCGTCATTTGGTGAGTTGTGAGTGAAATCCAAACGCTAGAAGTATGGAATACCCCAACCACTCCAATTAGGAACGACATTCCGGTGAAATTGAATTGACCAATTTCTCACACCTATTGATTTCGGATCGATCCCCAAACTTGGGCAACATCATAATATGGTGGGAGGAGTCATTTGGTGCGTTTTTTGTGAAATCCAATCGCTAGAAGTATGGAATACACCAACCACTCCAATTAGGAACGAACTGCCGTTTAACTTGGATTGTCCAATTTCTCACCCCTATTGATTTCGGACCGAACCCAAAACTTGGGCAACATCATAATATGGTGGGAGGAGTCATTTGGTGGGTTTTGAGTGAAATCCAATCGCTAGAAGTATGGAATACACCAACCACTCCAATTAGGAACGAATTGCCGTTGAACTTGAATTGTCCAATTTCTCACACCTATTGATTTCGGATCGAGCCCAAAACTTGGGCAACATCATAATGTGGTGGGAGGAGTCATTTGGTGAGTTTTGAGTGAAATCCAATCGCTAGAAGTATGGAATACACCAACCACTCCAATTAGGAACGAACTGCCTTTGAACTTGAATTGTCCAATTTCGCACACCTATTGATTTCGGATCGAGCCCAAAACTTGGGCAACATCATAATATGGTGGGAGGCGTCATTGGGTGAGTTGTGAGTGAAATCCAATCGCTAGAAGTATGGAATACACCAACCACTCCAATTAGGAATGAACTGCCGTTGAACTTGAATTGTCCAATTTCGCACACCTATTGATTTCGGATCGAGCCCAAAACTTGGGCAACATCATAATATGGTGGGAGGACTCATTTGGTGAGTTTTGAGTGAAATCCAATCGCTAGAAGTATGGAATACACCAACCACTCCAATTAGGAACGAATTGCCGTTGAACTTGAATTGTCCAATTTCTCACACCTATTGATTTCGGATCGAGCCCAAAACTTGGGCAACATCATAATATGGTGGGAGGAGTCATTTGGTGCGTTTTGAATGAAATCCAATCGCTAGAATTATGGAATACACCAACCACTCCAATTAGGAACGAACTGCCGTTGAACTTGAATTGTCCAATTTGGAACACCTATTGATTTCGGATCGAACCCAAAACTTGGGCAACAACATAATATGGTGGGAGGAGTCATTTGGTGAGTTTTGAGTGAAATCCAATCGCTAGAAGTATGGAATACACCAACAACTCCAATTAGGAACGAACTGCCGTTTAACTTGAATTGTCCAATTTCTCACCCCTATTGATTTCGGATCGAACCCAAAACTTGGGCAACATCATAATATGGTGGGAGGAGTCATTTGGGGAATTTTGGAGTGAAATCCAATCGCTAGAAGTATGGAATACACCAACCACTCCAATTAGGAACAAACTGCCGTTGAACTTGAATTGTCCAATTTCTCACACCTATTGATTTCGGATCGAGCCCAAAACTTGGGAAACATTATAATATGGTGGGAGGAGTCATTTGGTGCGTTTTGAGTGAAATCCAATCGCTAGAAGTATGGAATACACCAACCACTCCAATTAGGAACGAACTGCTGTTGAACTTGAATTGTCCAATTTCTCACACCTATTGATTTCGAATCGAGCCCAAAACTTGGGCAACATCATAATATGGTGGGAGGAGTCATTTGGTGCGTTTTGAGTGAAATCCAATCGCTAGAAGTATGGAATACACCAACCACTCCAATTAGGAACGAACTGCCGTTGAACTTGAATTGTCCAATTTGGAACACCTATTGAATTCGGATCGAGCCCAAAACTTGGGCAACATCATAATATGGTGGGAGGAGTCATTTGGGGAATTTTGGAGTGAAATCCAATCGCTAGAAGTATGGAATACACCAACCACTCCAATTAGGAACAAACTGCCGTTGAACTTGAATTGTCCAATTTCTCACACCTATTGATTTCGGATCGAGCCCAAAACTTGGGCAACATCATAATATGGTGGGAGGAGTCATTTGGTGAGTTTTGAGTGAAATCCAATCGCTAGAAGTATGGAATACCCCAACCACTCCAATTAGGAACGACATGCCGTTGAAATTGAATTGACCAATTTCTCACACCTATTGATTTCGGATCGATCCCAAAACTTGGGCAACATCATAATATGGTGAGAGGAGTCATTTGGTGCGTTTTGAGTGAAATCCAATCGCTAGAAGTATGGAATACACCAACCACTCCAATTAGGAACGAACTGCCGTTGAACTTGAATTGTCCAATTTCTCACCCCTATTGATTTCGGATCGAGCCCAAAACTTGGGCAACATCATAATATGGTGGGAGGATTCATTTGGTGAGTTTTGAGTGAAATCCAATCGCTAGAAGTATGGAATACACCAACCACTCCAATTAGTAACGACATGCCGTTGAAATTGAATTGGCCAATTTCTCACACCTATTGATTTCGGATCGATCCCAAAACCTGGGCAACATCATAATATGGTGGGAGGAGTCATTTGGTTCGTTTTGAGTGAAATCCAAACGCTAGAAGTATGGAATACACCAACCACTCCAATTAGGAACGAACCGCCGTTGAACTTGAATTGTCAAATTTCTCACACCTATTGATTTCGGATCGAGCCCAAAACTTGGGCAACATCATAATATGGTGGGAGGATTCATTTGGTGAGTTTTGAGTGAAATCCAATCGCTAGAAGTATGGAATACACCAACCACTCCAATTAGGAACGAACTGCCGTTGAACTTGAATTGTTCAATTTCTCACACCTATTGATTTCGGATCGAGCCCAAAACTTGGGCAACATCATAATATGGTGGGAGGAGTCATTTGGTGTGTTTTGAGTGAAATCCAATCGCTAGAAGTATGGAATACACCAACCACTCCAATTAGGAACGAACCGCCGTTGAACTTGAATTGTCAAATTTCTCACACCTATTGATTTCGGATCGAGCCCAAAACTTGGGCAACATCATAATATGGTGGGAGGATTCATTTGGTGAGTTTTGAGTGAAATCCAATCGCTAGAAGTATGGAATACACCAACCACTCCAATTAGGAACGAACTGCCGTTGAACTTGAATTGTTCAATTTCTCACACCTATTGATTTCGGATCGAGCCCAAAACTTGGGCAACATCATAATATGGTGGGAGGAGTCATTTGGTGTGTTTTGAGTGAAATCCAATCGCTAGAAGTATGGAATACACCAACCACTCCAATTAGGAACGAACCGCCGTTGAACTTGAATTGTCAAATTTCTCACACCTATTGATTTCGGATCGAGCCCAAAACTTGGGCAACATCATAATATGGTGGGAGGATTCATTTGGTGAGTTTTGAGTGAAATCCAATCGCTAGAAGTATGGAATACACCAACCACTCCAATTAGTAACGACATGCCGTTGAAATTGAATTGGCCAATTTCTCACACCTATTGATTTCGGATCGATCCCAAAACCTGGGCAACATCATAATATGGTGGGAGGAGTCATTTGGTTCGTTTTGAGTGAAATCCAAACGCTAGAAGTATGGAATACACCAACCACTCCAATTAGGAACGAACCGCCGTTGAACTTGAATTGTCAAATTTCTCACACCTATTGATTTCGGATCGAGCCCAAAACTTGGGCAACATCATAATATGGTGGGAGGATTCATTTGGTGAGTTTTGAGTGAAATCCAATCGCTAGAAGTATGGAATACACCAACCACTCCAATTAGGAACGAACTGCCGTTGAACTTGAATTGTTCAATTTCTCACACCTATTGATTTCGGATCGAGCCCAAAACTTGGGCAACATCATAATATGGTGGGAGGAGTCATTTGGTGTGTTTTGAGTGAAATCCAATCGCTAGAAGTATGGAATACACCAACCACTCCAATTAGGAACGAACCGCCGTTGAACTTGAATTGTCAAATTTCTCACACCTATTGATTTCGGATCGAGCCCAAAACTTGGGCAACATCATAATATGGTGGGAGGATTCATTTGGTGAGTTTTGAGTGAAATCCAATCGCTAGAAGTATGGAATACACCAACCACTCCAATTAGGAACGAACTGCCGTTGAACTTGAATTGTTCAATTTCTCACACCTATTGATTTCGGATCGAGCCCAAAACTTGGGCAACATCATAATATGGTGGGAGGAGTCATTTGGTGTGTTTTGAGTGAAATCCAATCGCTAGAAGTATGGAATACACCAACCACTCCAATTAGGAACGAACCGCCGTTGAACTTGAATTGTCAAATTTCTCACACCTATTGATTTCGGATCGAGCCCAAAACTTGGGCAACATCATAATATGGTGGGAGGAGTCATTTGGTGAGTTTTGATTTAAATCCAATCGCTAGAAGTATGGAATACACCAACCACTCCAATTAGGAACGAACTGCCGTTGAACTTGAATTGTCCCATTTGGAACACCTATTGATTTCGGATCGAGTCCAAAACTTGGGCAACATCATAATATGGTGGGAGGAGTCATTTGGTTCGTTTTGAGTGAAATCCAATCGCTAGAAGTATGGAATACACCAACCACTCCAATTAGGAACAAACTGCTGTTGAACTTTAATTGTCCAATTTGGAACTCCTATTGATTTCGGATCGAGCCCAAAACTTGGGCAACATCATAATATGGTGGGAGGATTCATTTGGTGAGTTTTGAGTGAAATCCAATCGCTATAAGTATGGAATATACCAACCACTCCAATTAGGAACGACATGCCGTTGAAATTGAATTCACCAATTTCTCACACCTATTGATTTCGGATCGATCCCAAAACTTGGGCAACATCATAATATGGTGGGAGGAGTCATTTAGTGAGTTTTGAGTGAAATCCAATCGCTAGAAGTATGGAATACACCAACCATTCCAATTAGAAACGAACTGCCGTTGAACTTGAATTGTCCAATTTCTCACACCTATTGATTTCGGATCGAGCCCAAAACTTGGGCAACATCATAATATGGTGGGAGGAGTCATTTGGTGCGTTTTGAGTGCAATCGAATCGCTAGAAGTATGGAATTCACCAACCACTCCAATTAGGAACGAACTGCCGTTGAACTTGAATTGTACAATTTGGAACACCTACTGATTTCGGATCGAGCCCAAAACTTGGGCAACATCATAATCTGTTGGGAGGAGTCATTTGGTGAGTTTTCAGTGAAATCCAATCGCTAGAAGTATGGAATACACCAACCACTCCAATTAGGAACGAACTGCCGTTGAACTTGAATTGTCCAATTTCTCACACCTATTGATTTCGAATCGAGCCCAAAACTTGGGCAACATCATAATATGGTGGGAGGATTCATTTGGTGAGTTTTGAGTGAAATCCAATCGCTAGAAGTATGGAATACACCAACCACTCCAATTAGGAACGAACTGCCGTTGAACTTGAATTGTCCAATTTGGAACACCTATTGATTTCGGATCGAGCCCAAAACTTGGGCAACATCATAATATGGCGGGAGGAGTCATTTGGTGAGTTTTGAGTGAAATCCAATCGCTAGAAGTATGGAATACACCAACCACTCCAATTAGGAACGACATGCCGTTGAAATTGAATTGACCAATTTCTCACACCTATTGATTTCGTATCGACCCCAAAACTTGGGCAACATCAAAATATGGTGGGAGGAGTCATTTGATGAGTTTTGAGTGGAATCCAAACGCTAGAAGTATGGGATACACCAACCACTCCAATTAGGAACGAACTGCCGTTGAACTTGAATTGTCCAATTTGGAACACCTATTGATTTCGGATCGAGCCCCAAACTTGGGCAACATCATAATATGGTGGGAGGAGTCATTTGGTGAGTTTTGATTTAAATCCAATCGCTAGAAGTATGGAATACACCAACCACTCCAATTAGGAACGAACTGCCGTTGAACTTGAATTGTCCCATTTGGAACACCTATTGATTTCGGATCGAGTCCAAAACTTGGGCAACATCATAATATGGTGGGAGGAGTCATTTGGTTCGTTTTGAGTGAAATCCAATCGCTAGAAGTATGGAATACACCAACCACTCCAATTAGGAACAAACTGCTGTTGAACTTTAATTGTCCAATTTGGAACTCCTATTGATTTCGGATCGAGCCCAAAACTTGGGCAACATCATAATATGGTGGGAGGATTCATTTGGTGAGTTTTGAGTGAAATCCAATCGCTAGAAGTATGGAATATACCAACCACTCCAATTAGGAACGACATGCCGTTGAAATTGAATTGGCCAATTTCTCACACCTACTGATTTCGGATCGATCCCAAAACTTGGGCAACATCATAATATGGTGGGAGGAGTCATTTGGTTCGTTTTGAGTGAAATCCAAACGCTAGAAGTATGGAATACACCAACCACTAAAATTAGGAACGAACTGCCGTTGAACTTGAATTGTCCAATTTGGAACACCTATTGAATTCGGATCGAGCCCAAAACTTGGGCAACATCATAATATGGTGGGAGGAGTCATTTGGTGAGTTTTGAGTGAAATCCAATCGCTAGAAGTATGGAATACACCAACCACTCCAATTAGGAACGACATGCCGTTGAAATTGAATTGACCAATTTCTCACACCTATTGATTTCGGATCGACCCCAAAACTTGGGCAACATCAAAATATGGTGGGAGGAGTCATTTGATGAGTTTTGAGTGGAATCCAAACGCTAGAAGTATGGGATACACCAACCACTCCAATTAGGAACGAACTGCCGTTGAACTTGAATTGTCCAATTGGGAACACCTATTGATTTCGGATCGAGCCCAAAACTTGGGCAACATCATAATATGGTGGGAGGAGTCATTTGGTGAGTTTTGATTTAAATCCAATCGCTAGAAGTATGGAATACACCAACCACTCCAATTAGGAACGAACTGCCGTTGAACTTGAATTGTCCCATTTGGAACACCTATTGATTTCGGATCGAGTCCAAAACTTGGGCAACATCATAATATGGTGGGAGGAGTCATTTGGTTCGTTTTGAGTGAAATCCAATCGCTAGAAGTATGGAATACACCAACCACTCCAATTAGGAACGAACCGCCGTTGAACTTGAATTGTCAAATTTCTTACACCTATTGATTTCGAATCGAGCCCAAAACTTGGGCAACATCATAATATGGTGGGAGGATTCATTTGGTGAGTTTTGAGTGAAATCCAATCGCTAGAAGTATGGAATACACCAACCATTCCAATTAGGAACGAACTGCCACTGAACTTGAATTGTCCAATTTCTCACACCTATTGATTTCGGATCGAGCCCAAAACTTGGGCAACATCATAATATGGTGGGAGGAGTCATTTGGTTCGTTTTGAGTGAAATCCAAACGCTAGAAGTATGGAATACACCAACCACTCCAATTAGGAACGAACTGCCCTTGAACTTGAATTGTCCAATTTCTCACACCTATTGATTTCGGATCGAGCCCAAAACTTGGGCAACATCATAATATGGTAGGAGGAGTCATTTGGTGAGTTTTGAGTGAAATCCAATCGCTAGAAGTATGGAATTCACCAACCACTCCAATTAGGAACGAACTGCCGTTGAACTTGAATTGTACAATTTGGAACACCTACTAATTTCGGATCGAGCCCAAAACTTGGGCAACATCATAATATGGTGGGAGGAGTCATTTGGTGAGTTTTCAGTGAAATCCAATCGCTAGAAGTATGGAATACACCAACCACTCCAATTAGGAACGAACTGCCGTTGAACTTGAATTGTCCAATTTCTCACACCTATTGATTTCGGATCAAGCCCAAAACTTGGGCAACATCATAATACGGTGGGAGGAGTCATTTGGTGCGTTTTGAGTGAAATCCAATCGCTAGAAGTATGGAATACACCAACCACTCCAATTAGGAACGAACTGCCGTTGAAATTGAATTGTCCAATTTGGAACACCTATTGATTTCGGATCGAGCCCAAAACTTGGGCAACATCATAATATGGTGGGAGGATTCATTTGGTGAGTTTTGAGTGAAATCCAATCGCTAGAAGTATGGAATACACCAACCACTCCAATTAGGAACAACATGCCGTTGAAATTGAATTGGCCAATTTCTCACACCTATTGATTTCGGATCGATCCCAAAACTTGGGCAACATCATAATATGGTGGGAGGAGTCATTTGGTTCGTTTTGAGTGAAATCCAAACGCTAGAAGTATGGAATACACCAACCACTCCAATTAGGAACGAACTGCCCTTGAACTTGAATTGTCCAATTTCTCACACCTATTGATTTCGGATCGAGCCCAAAACTTGGGCAACATCATAATATGGTAGGAGGAGTCATTTGGTGAGTTTTGAGTGAAATCCAATCGCTAGAAGTATGGAATAAACCAACCACTCCAATTAGGAACGACATGCCGTTGAAATTGAATTGACCAATTTCTCACACCTATTGATTTCGGATCGACCCCAAAACTTGGGCAACATCAAAATATGGTGGGAGGAGTCATTTGATGAGTTTTGAGTGGAATCCAAACGCTAGAAGTATGGGATACACCAACCACTCCAATTAGGAACGAACTGCCGTTGAACTTGAATTGTCCAATTTGGAACACCTATTGATTTCGGATAGAGCCCAAAACTTGGGCAACATCATAATATGGTGGGAGGAGTCATTTGGTTCGTTTTGAGTGAAATCCAATCGCTAGAAGTATGGAATACACCAACCACTCCAATTAGGAACAAACTGCTGTTGAACTTTAATTGTCCAATTTGGAACTCCTATTGATTTCGGATCGAGCCCAAAACTTGGGCAACATCATAATATGGTGGGAGGATTCATTTGGTGAGTTTTGAGTGAAATCCAATCGCTAGAAGTATGGAATATACCAACCACTCCAATTAGGAACGACATGCCGTTGAAATTGAATTCACCAATTTCTCACACCTATTGATTTCGGATCGATCCCAAAACTTGGGCAACATCATAATATGGTGGGAGGAGTCATTTGGTGAGTTTTGAGTGAAATCCAATCGCTAGAAGTATGGAATACACCAACCATTCCAATTAGGAACGAACTGCCGTTGAACTTGAATTGTCCAATTTCTCACACCTATTGATTTCGGATCGAGCCCAAAACTTGGGCAACATCATAATATGGTGGGAGGAGTCATTTGGTGCGTTTTGAGTGCAATCGAATCGCTAGAAGTATGGAATTCACCAACCACTCCAATTAGGAACGAACTGCCGTTGAACTTGAATTGTACAATTTGGAACACCTACTGATTTCGGATCGAGCCCAAAACTTGGGCAACATCATAATATGGTGGGAGGAGTCATTTGGCGAGTTTTGAGTGAAATCCAATCGCTAGAAGTATGGAATACAACAACCACTCCAATTAGGAACGAACTGCCGTTGAACTTGAATTGTCCAATTTCTCACACCTATTGATTTCGGATCGAGCCCAAAACTAGGGAAACATCATAATACGGTGGGAGGAGTCATTTGGTGCGTTTTTAGTGAAATCCAATCGCTAGAAGTATGGAATACACCAACCACTCCAATTAGGAACGAACTGCCGTTCAACTTGAATTGTCCAATTTCTCACACCTATTGATTTCGGATCGAGCCCAAAACTTGGGCAACATCATAATATGGTGGGACGAGTCATTTGGTGAGTTTTGAGTGAAATCCAATCGCTAGAAGTATGGAACACACCAACCACTCCAATTAGGAACGAACTGCCGTTGAACTTGAATTGTTCAATTTGGAACACCTATTGATTTCGGATCGAGCCCAAAACTTGGGCAACATCATAATATGGTGGGAGGAGTCATTTGGTTCGTTTTGAGTGAAATCCAATCGCTAGAAGTGTGGAATACACCAACCACTCCAATTAGGAACGAACTGCCGTAGAACTTGAATTGTACAATTTCTCACACCTATTGATTTCGGATTGAGCCCAAAACTTGGGCAACATCATAATATGGTGGGCGGAGTCATTTGGTGAGTTTTGAGGGAAATCCAATCGCAAGAAGTATGGAATACACCAACCACTCCAATTAGGAACGAACTGCCGTTGAACTTGAATTGTTCAATTTGGAACACCTATTGATTTCGGATCGAGCCCAAAACTTGGGCAACATCATAATATGGTGGGAGTCATTTGGTGAGTTTTGAGTGAAATCCAATCGCTAGAAGTATGGAATACACCAACCACTCCAATTAGGAACGAACTGCCGTTGAACTTGAATTGTCCAATTTGGAACACCTATTGATTTCGGATCGAGCCCAAAACTTGGGCAACATCATAATATGGTGGGAGGAGTCATTTGGTGAGTTTTGAGTGAAATCCAATCGCTAGAAGTATGGAATACACCAACCACTCCAATTAGGAACGAACTGCCGTTGAACTTGAATTGTCCAATTTCTCACACCTATTGATTTCGGATCGAGCCCAAAACTTGGGCAACATCATAATATGGTGGGAGGATTCATTTGGTGAGTTTTGAGTGAAATCCAATCGCTAGAAGTATGGAATACACCAACCACTCCAATTAGGAACGACATGCCGTTGAAATTGAATTGACCAATTTCTTACACCTATTGATTTCGGATCGATCCCAAAACTTGGGCAACATCATAATATGGTGGGAGGAGTCATTTGGTTCGTTTTGAGTGAAATCCAATCGCTAGAAGTATGGAATAGGCCAACCACTCCAATTAGGAACGAACTGCCGTTGAACTTGAATTGTCCAATTTGGAACACTTATTGATTTTTGATCGAGCCCAAAACTTCGGCAACATCATAATGTGGTGGGAGGAGTCATTTGGTGAGTTTTGAGTGAAATCCAAACTCTTGAAGTATGGAATACACCAACCACTCCAATTAGGACGAACTTCCGTTGAACTTGAATTGTCCAATTTGGAACACCTATTGATTTCGGTTCGAGCCCAAAACTTGGGCAACATCATAATATGGTGGGAGGAGTCATTTGTTGAGTTTTGAGTGAAATCCTGTCGCTAGAAGTATGGAATACACCAACCACTCCAATTAGGAACGAACTGCCGTTGAACTTGAATTGTCGAATTTCTCACACCTATTGATTTCGGATCGAGCCCAAAAGTTGGGCAACAACATAATATGGTGGGAAGAGTCATTTTGTGAGTTTTGAGTGAAATCCAATCGCTAGAAGTATGGAATACACCAACAACTCCAATTAGGAATGAACTGTCGTTGAACTTGAATTGTCCAATTTCTTTCACCTATTGATTTCGGATCGAGCCCAAAACTTGGGCAACATCATAATATGGTGGGAGGAGTCATTTGGTGAGTTTTGAGTGAAATCCAATCGCTAGAGGTATGGAATACAGCAACCACTCCAATTAGGAACGGACTGCCGTTGAACTTGAATTGTCCAATTTCTCACTCCTATTGATTTCGGATCGAGCCCCAAACTTGGGCAACATCATAATATGGTGGGAGGAGTCCTTTTGTGAGTTTTGAGAGAAATCGAATCGCTAGAGGTATGTAATACACCAACCACTCCAATTAGGAACGAACTGCCGTTGAACTTGAATTGTCCAATTTCTCACACCTATTGATTTCGGATCGAGCCCCAAACTTGGGCAACATCATAATATGGTATCAGGAGTCATTTGGTGAGTTTTGAGTGAAATCCAATCGCTAGAAGTATGGAATACACCAACCACTCCAATTAAGAACGAACTGCCGTTGAACTGGAATTGTCCAATTTCTGAAACCGATTGATTTCGGATAGAGCCCCAAACTTGTGGAACATCATAATATGGTGGGAGGAGTCATTTGGTGAGTTTTGAGTGAAATCCAATCGCTAGAAGTATGGAGTACACCAACCACTCCAATTAGGAACGAACTGCCGTTGAACTTGAATTGTCCAATTTCTTTCACTTATTGATTTCAGATCGAGCCCAAAACTTGGGGAACATGATAATATGGTGTGAGGAGTCATTTGGTGAGTTTTGAGTGAAATCCAATCGCTAGAAGTATAGAATACACTAACCACTCCAATTAGGAACGAACTGCCGTTGAACATGAATTGTCCAATTTCTGACACCTATTGATTTCGGATCGAGCCCAAAACTTGGGCAACATCGTAATATGGTGGGAGGAGTCATTTGTTGAGTTTTGAGTGAAATCCTGTCGCTAGAAGTATGGAATACACCAACCACTCCAATTACGAACGAACTGCCGTTGAACTTGAATTGTCCAATTTCTCACACCTATTGATTTCGGATCGAGCCCCAAACTTGGGCAACATCATAATATGGTGTTAGGAGTCATTTGGTGAGTTTTGAGTGAAATCCAATCGCTAGAAGTATGGAATACACCTACAACACCAATTAGGAACGAACTGCCGTTGAACTTGAATTGTCCAATTTCTTTCACCTATTGGTTTCGGATCGATCCCAAA